>NC_038242.2:21182265-21482265 GCF_000004515.6 Glycine max
GTCAAGATTAATGTGTGTCCCCAAAACACGAGGGGTTAAGAGATTTACCATTTTACCATAGTAACAAAATACATTGAAGTGAAATATATTTGTATTCTTACAAGTGGATAAGAAGCTGACATAAGAAAATAGAATTTAATAATTTAAGAACTTAGTTGTGGGATAAATAAGATGCTTCCTTGGTCATGAATACATAGAAGAACTTTCGAGTGACATGACGAGTGATGTGTAAGTTTTTTTTTTCGTTGGTTTTTGTCTACTAATTTTTATAGGGGTTATTTGTTAAATGTTTATTAAAAAGGAGATATACATTAAATTTTCACCTGACTTCAATATGTTAAATTTAAGCATGAAAAGATTTTCTCGTATTAAATATTACTAACCTAACTTTGTAATCATAAAACACTTTTTTTTAACATCAATAGGATAGTAAGGCCAAAAGCAAAACTAATAAATTAGACCGTAATAATCTCAATTATACTTATAACATAGAGGAAAAAGGTTTCATTTGTTCTATTGGTTCTACAGGTGATTTTGGATTAGGGAATTGACCATTTAATGACGGAGGTAGTGACAAAAACTCCTATGACAAGTAATTTGAAGTTTCTTTTATGGAAATAGTTATGGGTAACATGGGTGTGATATGGAAACCCTCTCAATCCCATGGTTCATATTGCGAACACAATTTTTAAAAGTCTTCATGCACCATGTTAAGATGGCATGATTGTTAAACTCTTAGGGAAAAACATTGACCACAATATCAGTTATGATAGGCTTACAAAGGTCTGTAAGCTTATAGGATGATTTTTCATGGTGAGGTTCGATAATGAAAGTGAACACTATAAAAGGTCATAGATGAAGGGTTTGGATATTTTTTTATCATTATCTTGGGGTGTGCATATGGTCACAAAATTGTATCTCTCCAGCAATAAAAATAAATAAAACTATGGTTTGGATTTAATTTCCTAGCTTGAATATTTTCTATTATGACAAGGCTATTTTTTTTTTTGTTTTAGCATTTGTATTTGGATAACCTGTTAAAATGGATAGTAATACGTTGGATGTTTGTCGAGTTATATTTGCTTAGGTGTGTGTTGAGGTCAATCTCAATAAACTGATGGTTGGTAAGGTGTGGTTCTTTTGGTATCATATTGAATATGAGGGACTTTGCCATATTTTTTCTTGTGGTTGCTACAATCATTTCGCAAAACATTTCCAAACCGAGCTGTCACCATAGATTTACTTCTCAATAAACAACAACAAGCCTTAATTTCATTCAAGATCAACCTAGACTCATTAGTGATGTAACACTTGCAACTAACAATTTGGTGACATCATTGCTTAACAATGATGCTACATTTATTGATAGTATTAATGAGTCAGTTCATGGGAATTGGTTGGTTATATGAAGCGTCAAAACCATAATAAATGTGTATCCAAGAAAATAAATGAGAATAACTATTTCAATGGGAAATTTGGTGTGAATAATAATGGAAAGAGAAATTACATGTAGGTATGGGTACGTAAAAAATGAATGCTAAATTGGTGCAACTCAAATCTGTTGTAAGTCTTCTCGTCGTCAAGATGGAGATGATTTTTCAACTTCCTAAATTCCCACAAGTGGAGATTCCACTTACAAGGTACCCTTATCTTGCCCCCTTCCACTGTGAGGGGATTTCTTCTGCCAAAATACCGCATTGACTGGAGCCAGTCACATGCCCCAATACTTGCTGCTTCTATGGTTCGAGGGCGAGGACTTCGTCAAGGAGGCCCTCTAAGGATTTGTCTTAAGTGGGGGATGGTTAGTGTTTTTTTTATGCTTGGCTAGAGTTAGTTGAGGGACAATTAACTTCTCTATATAGGTTTTATTTCTCTTGATATATTTCATGGATGGTAGCAAAGATATGGAATTTGTACTCTTGGTTATCTATGGATTCGGGAAAGGATTCCATGGAGGAGGATCCCTCTAAGGATTTGTCTTAGGTGGTTGATGGTTAGTGTTTTTTTTATGCTTGGCCAGAGTTAGTTCAGGATAATTAACCGCTCTATCTAGGTTTTATTTCTCTTGATGTATTTCATGGGATGGTAGCTAAGATATGGCATTTGTACTCTTGGTTATCTATTCCGCATTTTGATATACTTATATTGTATGTCTCTAGTCTGTATGTATAACACCCTAGAGGATATTACATTTTTCCTTTTTATATTACTCAATTGAAAAACTTAGCATATAATAATTATCATAGTAAACTATGTGAAAACAAAAACTTAAACTAATATCACATAAACAAGTCTAGTATAAAGCTTTTGGCATGTCTGTGCCTTACAAAACATTGTATGGCTAAAGATACATATACATAGACTAAAATTTCCATACATTGAGAGTATACAAAGCTATACTACTCTTCTCCAAGCAAGAGGCTTCAAGCTCCAATCTTCTCCACAAGGCATTCATCTACTAACCTATAAAAATATAAAACTAAAGGGATGAAACATAATGTCTCAGTGAGTTCTCTTAGGACTCTATGCTGGCTCTCTATTGTAGAGATCATTCTCATGGCTTTTCTAGTCTTCTCTTAATGCTCACATCCATAACTAATCTTCCATCTTAATGTCTTTACTATAGGCCTAGGACCATGCCTTAACTTTTACTTAGACACCTAGAGTTGGCCTTTGATGCCAATTCTAAGTCCATTGGTGTACTAAGACACCTAACATACCTCTTGAATCGCCTATTAGGGAACAACAGATGTCCAACCAAGAAAGCCTGCTACCTTGATAAGGCACTATGAGATGTTCCATCATAAAGAAGGATGAAATCATTGATGAAATGTTTGGAAGCTTTCAAACTATTCTAAATGATGTTCAAGCCTTAGGTAGGACATGAGTTTACCAAAGCTCAAAATAACCTAAATATCCTACAAAGCCTTCCCAAAATGTGGGAACCAAAGAGCGCAACCATCCAAGAGGCATACAACATGAAATGCTTACCTTGGACGAACTAGCCTTTTGGAGTTCGTAGAGTTCATAAAGTTCATCTTCAAAAGAGGCACAAGTTCAACATGAAAGACTTAGTTGCTTTGAAGATGAGGGGGATTCAACATCAAAGAACGTTGAGAATTATTAAAATAAGCCACCTCATAAAGCTCTCAAAGCTCACAGATGGCAAAGTCTAATAGTTCAGACATAAACATCAATGGATCACCAAATGATGAAGTATCCTTCCTCTCAAAGAAGCTCAATAAGATGTTAAAGAAGAAGGATAAGTATAAAAACTTCTCTAGAAAGAAGGACAAGTATGAGAAAGACGAGAACAGTGAGATGATTTGCTTATAGTGCAAGATGCCAAGACATATAAAAGCAAAATATTTTAGTTGGTTAGGAAACGGGAGGTGTAGCACCTAAACAGATAGTTGGTTAGGAAATTCGTCTTATTCAAAATATTTTATTGAATTTCATTATATTTGCATTGTATTACATATAGCTTCTTGTATTTATTCATTATATTTGTATTGTATTACATATAAGCAACGTAGCTTCTTGTACTTATTCATTAACTAATTTGATAGCTGAAATTTGACCTGAGTTTATAAAGTTCGCAAAAATAATAAAAAAAACCTCATTTTACATCGGTTGACTGATAACCGATGTGGAAACTCTACCAATTCTACATCGATTGACTGATAACCGATGTAGAAATAGTACTCATTCTATATCGGTTTCACCCTTAAAACTGATGTAGAAAAATGACATTCTACATCGGTTGTTCCTACACAACCGATGTAGAACAATCCCCATTCTAAGGGTCTGGTACCATGCCCGTCTTCGTACCAATGCCCTTCAAAGACGGTCCTTCAACCGATGTCATTATTCAACGACACTGGACTACCACCATACGTCATAACCAATGTAGAAAGACCATTAAAATATAAGCTACTTCTTTTTATAAGCAAAATATAACCTACTTAGTATAAGTCAGTTTTGTTATTTTTTTTAAAAAACAAATCAATTTTGTTATAGTGAGTATATGACATCCTTTAACAAATATACTTACAGAGTAAAAAAAAAAAAAGATTATAACACTCTCCTTTTTACTACTAAAAGACACAACAATCTATAATCTATATAAGATTGATATTGTGGATTTAAACAACCAAAAGGTAACTTGTTTGGTTTTCAAAGAAAATGAAAAATAAATTTGACATAAAAATGATATAAATTATATAATAAGTGAAAGCATAACTTGTAGTAATTATTATCAAACTCTATATATATCTCATAGTTTCTTTCAAAGTAATATATATATATATATATATATATATATATATATATATATATATATATATATATATATATATATATATAAATTTTCTAATCTTAACTTTTCAGTAATGTGTGAATTAATGAAGCATCATCATAAACATTTCACATGCCAGGCAAATGACCCCCTCACGAATTGCAAAAACATAAAGTGTCCTTATATTGACTCCTCCATTAAAAGTCAATTATACAAATTAAAATCTAATTATCAAAACTTGTAACAATTACAAGAAATCAATTCCTAATATTAGTATACTACCCATATATGAGTTGCCTTGATTTTCAATATACCAACATGTCAATCTAAGACATATATTTCAAAACTATATAAAAAGAGTTTACGTAAAAGGACTTGCTGAAATTTCTTGAAACTCATTTATATTATTATTTATTTTTTTTCCTCTTGTTAAAGGCAATTGAAAAGTACGTTTATGGGTTGAAGAATATATTTGTAGGCGAGATGAGAATCACTAAAAACAAATACGTTGATTAGAAATAATACAAACTGGATTGTTCGCCCAAATTCCAGTTTAAGAAAATGATAGATTCTTGTCCTTTAGATCTCAACCATTTTTTTGTTTCTTAATCAAAAGTTTAGGAGGAGACGAATTATCTCATTTTTGAAAGTCACCGAATACCAATATTTTCATGCTATTTGATTTTTGCCTTCTTATTTATAGTTTTACATTTTAAAAAATAATGCATTAATATTTAATCCACATTGATTAATATTACAAACATGTCTTTAGGATTGAGTCACAGCCAAGTCACAAACTTGATGTCATTAATCATTCATTTTCACTACTAAAAAAAAGACATTCTACATCGGTTCTAATGGTCTTTCTACATCGGTTATGACGCGTAGTGGTAACATAGTGTCGTTGAATAACAACATCGGTTGAAGGACTGTCTTTGAAGGGCGATTGTTCTACATCAGTTGTGTAGTTACAACCGATGTAGAATGTGAGTTTTCTACAACGATTCTAAAGGCGAAACCGATGTTGATTGGGTAGATTTCTACATCGGTTATCAGTCAACCGATGTAGAATCGGTAGGAATGTGAAGGTTTCTACATCAGTTATCAGTCAACTGATGTAGAATTGGAAGATTTTTTACATCGTTTATCATTCAACCGATGTAGCATGAGGAGATTTTCTACATCGTTTATCAGTGAACCGATGTAGAATGGATAGAAATGGAAAGGTTTCTACATCGGTCTTCGGTCAACCGATGTAGAATTGAAATGATTTTTACAACGTTTATCACTCAACCGATGTAGAATATGGATTTTTTTATTATTATTTTTGCAAAATTTATAAACCAAGGTCAAATTTCAGCTATTATGTATTTCTCTTCACATGTATAATATGTACATTGTACAGTTCCAAAATATTATAGTAAAGCATTAAAGTTACTAGAAGACACATTCAAAGAAACCAAAATAACTGCATATGTTCAAACATAGTTTTTGATATAAACACCAAGTAGATTACATACTAAAATATCAGAATAAACTTTCTATAAACATCACAACCAAGCTGTTGATGTACAATTTCCATACTACAATGACAATATTTAATAAATTTAATTATTAAATTACAAAACATCACAACCGAAAATGATGGAAACTGTAAGCCAAATATGCAATGAACAGTCATAAAAGTATGTTCACCAAACTATCGGTGGTATTCCAACTTGAATGGAGAGTTCCACTGCAGCTAAAGCAGTGAGAGGTGTAAGTTCAGAGGGCTTTATGACCACTGTACAGCCACATGCAAGGGCTGGACCAACTTGATATATTAGAAAACAAATATTCTTAAAATGATTGTTATTCCCTGACTCCTAAAAACACTTAAAGTGAAAATGGGTAAATATAGGACAGTGAAGATTCAAAACTAAAGATACCTTTCGAGTAATTATAGCAAGGGGAAAGTTCCAAGGTGTAATTGCACCTACAACCCCTACAGGCTGCAAATCCCAAAGAGGTAAATACGAGCCATGTAGATATATATTAGGATTATGATTTATGAAGAAGAAATTGAATATTAAAATCAGTAAAATCATATTCTAGAACTTCCAATATTGAAGGCAATTGAAACCATCATTTCTAGCAGAATTCACACAGACTAAATCATTGGATATCAAGACAGAAATTTACTTTTCATGTGCTGAGGAAAGTGCCTCCTCAACATTCACAGGAATATACTTTTCAATTACTCAAGATATAAATATCTAGCTCAATTCATTAGAAACTAATCTCATTTCTTTTAATATGACCTCAAATAAAAAATTCTACTTGAACACACACACATATACACACCTAAGAAAGAGAACTGCATCTCCAGAAACAAGATTCTTTTGGCTAACAAAAATACTGTGAGCAGATGCCACCTTGGCTGACCTGACAAAAATTACCACAAGGACTTTCTATATCATTTATATCAATATAAGATTATGAAGTCAGTCACACAGTTTTTTAATTAATTTTTTTCCAATTACCTCTGTAAATATGTTGAAATTTCCACTCCACACCATGCAAATCTTTGGCAACAAGTTCTTGAGAAGGTCTTTGCTGCTTATAATCCTGTAGTGGCCACAAAAAGAAATTTATCACCCCTAGGGAGACAATGAATTCAAAACTCCTAAACAATTTCATGTTACTAGAAATTCAAAACTAGAACATGTGAGGTGTCACACCAAACGAGAAAAACAGTCTTAGCAGCGTTGCGAGGGACAGAGAACCACACATGAGTGCTGGTATCTGAGGCTGTAAGAGTTTTGCAAAACATGTGAGAGGTTGACTTTATAGGTGTTATTTCATTTCCCTCTTCATTTGTTCCCAATTCAATTCCTCAGGCTCTTTTCCCTCTAAATACTACAAACAATGCTCAAAGTAATAAGAAACTTAGCAGAAAAATATAGTGGACAAGTCTAGACAAAATGGCAGTACTGGAGTTGGTGTTCTAGGATTAATTGAAGGAGGCTCATCTTCATCTGAAATTCACATATTTTAAAATATTTTTAAGAGTTAAATGACTAAATTCATTAACTTAAATATATAAACTAAAATCAAATTTAACCGAAAATAAGTCATGTGTTGCTTCAATTTAAATTTAGATTTAAAATTATTATTTCATGATTTGTTTTATTTATATTGTAACTAAGAACTCTATTAAAAATATATTTTAATCGAACATATAAATATTAAATACAACATATGTTTGAAATCAAATATCATATTAATACATTTAAAACAAATAAAAGGCTATATATGCATGCTTTTAACAGGATATCATTTTTTATTTAGTGAGTGAATTCAGTTAGGCAGATATTATATGTGCAATGTTACTTGAATTGCACTCTCTTCTTAAATATTTTCCAAATGATATTTAGAAAATGAAAGCTTCCAATAAGAACATACCATGTATGAAAAAACATGCTTATACAACATGTTTATTTGATGAAAAATTCTTATAACCTGATGACAGATTTGTTTGAGAAGCGAGAGCTAACCACGAAAATCACTAGGAGAGGAAGGAAATTAATTAATTTCGGGTGCTTTCAAATCTTGAGTGTTAATTAAAAGTTAAAAAAAGTTATTAATACTGATAAGTCATATATAAGTGCCATATGACATGCTCCTTACAATTTTTTTGAAATGTATTCATTAAAATTTTGAAAGTAATCTCATGTAACACTTATTACAATTTACAAGGCTAAACAACATTTTTTTTCTAGGATACGTTTGATGATAATAATAGTGTTTTTAATCTCTAGGCTTATTCTCCAATTCTGCACCTTTCTAATATCAGGTTGTCATTATTTCATGATTTGTTTTATTTATATTGTAACTAAGAACTCTTATCTTAGATTGATTGAAATATTATTTTTCAACAATTATTTAAATATTATTACCTTACCTAACTAAAATGTTTTTTATTTCTCCCATTTATTGTATTTTAAAAACTATATTTTACCATATACTTTAATAAATTATATATTTATAATTGACAACAATAATTAATAATTAAAAATATTATACTTTACAATCAATAATTAAAAAATTAATTATAAATAATTCCTACTATAAATTTAAAATATATTTATATATTTAAAATATTCATGAATAATATTTTCTTGTGTATGACACGAATCAATTACAGCTGTTAACTAGTGATATAAAACTATTATAATTAGTTGTGAAAAATAATTAACTCATTTGAATCTATCTAATATATCTATCTATGTAAATGAAGTTTGAATTTGTATGAATCGTTAGATCAAAAATTTTAAATTAATAATAACCTTTAATCTCTAAAGGAGACTTGAAACTTTGATAGCCATTGATCAAAATTTAATTTAATAACAATCCTTGATTTGATTTAGGTATTAAAAATGTATATAAAAAAGAAAAAAAATGCTAAAAGAGAAAGAAGAAATAAAAAATAGAAAAAGAAATATAAAAAGCAAAAGAAAAGATAAAAGGTAAAAAATTGAAGAAAGCATAAAAAAAGAATAAGAAGAAAAAAGATTAAAAGAAACAATACTTACAAGAAATAGAAAGATAAAAGAAAAATTTTTAAAAATTAGGTTTCTAAAATATTGTTGTGTGACACAAAATGTTGACATGTGACTAAAGAGAACATACTTTTATAAGATTTGTTATATAATTTGGTATACAAATAACGTTTGTCTTCACTAAATGAGCTTTAGACATTAAGTCCAAAATTGCTATGCTTCCAAAAAAACACTAAAAGAGAAACAAGGGCGCTATAGACAATATAGTCAATAGTGAGTGGAAAGAGGAAATATGGATGTAAGAATCTTGAAACAAGACAAGAAACAGCTGCAGCATTTTTCACAAGCGATAAAAAAAAGGTGTCTACACATAATATACTAACCCAATGGTGGTGATAAAACTTGTTGTGAATGAGCCATCAGAAAACCTCAAAAGTAGACAACTCTTCCCCACACCTACAATGATTTTGGGTCACAAATAAAATAAACCAGAGAGCAACAGAACCAATAATGCCATATATAATCAGAAATTAAACACTAATCCCTATTCTCAACAACAGCTAGTAATAATATTTAACAATTAGAGAAGAATAAAGAAAGCATTGAATTGAATCAAGGAAAAACTCACCGTTGTCGCCGATAATAAGCTTGATGAGGTAATTGTAATCAGCACACTCACACACACAAAAAGCCACAAAACTAGGGTCTTCCTCCCCAAAACCCATGTACTGCTGCTCCCAGTTTTCCATTTCCCCTTCACCTGATTTGCATGTTATCTACTCTAATTTCTATCCATCATAAAAGCCATCACGACACATCCAAAACCGCTTCTTATCCTAACAAGTTAAACAAACAAAACATTCCCATGTTCCTTTCTCTTCTTACCAAACTAACTACGGCAACACATCAGCACATACATTTATTTAAACACAGCAAAAACCACTCTCACACAAAATATCATTAAAACCCAACAAGGGAAGCAATAGGGGAATCAAATATTAGTTGCCAATACAATGTCATTTTCTAACTGTAATGAAATGTTCTTTTAAGCAGAGGTGATACTGGGTTCAGTGGGTTAGCCTTTACTAACACTATTAGAAAATACACTTTCAACATCGGTTATTTAGAACATTCTACATCGGTTCTAAAATCGATGTTGAAAGTGACGATGTTGAATGTATGAATGTTAACATCGGTTTTGGAGAACCGATGTTAACATACGTATGACAACATCGGTTCTCTAAATACCCGATGTTAAACACAATGAACAACAACAAAAAAAGTGTACGCATGATGAACGTTGACATCGGTTTTCCAGTAAAACTGATGTTAATATGTTGGTTTAACATCGGTTTTCTAAAAAAAACCGAAGTTAATATATGCCCTTAACATTGGTTTTGCTAGAAAATCGATGTCAACGTTGATGATGCATACACTTATTTGGTGTAGTTCTTTGTGTATAACATCGGTTAATTATAAATAACCGGTGTTAATATTCAAATATTCACATCGGTTATTTATAATTTACCGATGTTAATGTACAATAGTTGACATCGGTTATCTACAGATAACCGATGCTAAAATAAAACGCTGACATCGGTTATACACAAAAAACCGATGTTAATATACAAACGTTAGCATCGGTTTTCTATTATAACCGATGTTGGTTATGATATTAACATCGGTTTTTGTTAATAACCGATGTTGTTTTCAAGTATTTTTTTTATATATACTTTCTGTTTTTACAGTAAACCCAAAATTGTACCTGTCAAATGCATTTTCAGGAGGCCCAATTCATAGCAAATAAACATTTTATTCTGCTTTCAAGCAGTTTTAATGATAATAAACATGAAATAATTGATTTATATATTATAAAGAACAATCAACAAATGAATTCAATGTTCATGTTAAATAGAAAATGTAAAAAATGTCAAAAATGTTAAAAAATGTCCCTAAATCCTAGGCCTGATCTCCAACTCGGAGATAAAACTGTGCCCACTAGATCCGCAATGCTTTTAATCTCTCAAGCTCCAATGGTCTAGGATCGTTAAAATACTGCATGATTAAATAAATCATATTAAGTTAATAATGTAATACAAATTATAAATAAATCGATTTTCTTTGAAATAAACTTACCGCTTCCCAATTATTTCTAAAAGTTCTTAAAATGATGGTGGACATCCAGTGCATCACATAATAGCCGCACTCAGTAGTTCCTTTTTGTCTATTACACTAAATACATAATGAAATTTGGATATTAATTAAACAAATAGTGTACAGACACATAAAGAAATATATAAGTGGAAGTTTTATGTAAATGACGTACCTTGACGACAATCCACCTAGTAGGAGCCTTTGATTTAGGCTGTGGAGCATCATCAAGACCCTTGATAGCACTGTTCCATATGAGTAATAATTAAAAACTAGTGTTGTACGTTGAGGTATTACAATGCAAATGTATTGAAAAGAACACTAACCTATTAATAATCCCCTTAAGGTAGTTGTCTGGCCTGTTATGCAATGAACAAAACCAGACAACTAAGTGTTCCTTGGGCAGGATAACCACCATCTGCCAGTGTCCGCTGCAGTGGAACCTAAAATGGGTTAGTACATTAGTAAAAATTAATTAAATTTTGTTATTTTGTGACTTACCCATTTAGGTAAGCTCCAATATATACATCGCGTTGTGAACTCTGCATCCAACTCTTTATGTAACTTTCAGATTCAAACTGCGATTGCCCATACCTCTGAATGGACTATGGCTCGAGGAATCCATAGATATCAGAATTCCCCGCTCGCATACATGTTTCAGTGAGATGCCTGTTTATGTTAAGTCAAAGTTAAATATTTATGAATTGAAAGCCATAACTTAGGTAAATAAAAGCCTTTTATATAAAGACTTACAGAATCCACAACTGTAACACTGATATGCTAAGACATTGACCACCGTGTGCGATTTCGGAGAGGTCTTCGTGCTTTATGTACAGGGGGAAATCTGGATTAACGACCCCAAACACGGTGGCATCCCATCTAACCTGATAAGGCCTCAAGAAAAGCTCTGGGATGGTCAATGTCATCAGATAAAGCGGATCATCGACCTCCGGATCGGGCTTCGGAGGTGGTTTTGGCGGAGACACAGCTACCTGTTCATGAAACAAAGTTAAATAGTCAAATTTGAGGCACGCTTAATGAATTAATTTAAAAAGAAGAAACATATAGTAAGGACAATAAGTACCTGGTGTGATAAAGACTTGACCAAATGTGTCGGCCAAGCAAGGAAGGTGTGAAGTGCCTGCCCCACTAAGGAAACCTCATCAGTGGGTACAGGAACTGCAGCATCTGCATCTTTAATCTCGTCCACACTCACCTTTACTTGGCCAGGCAACAAATGAGTGTTATGAACAAGAGTGGATCCCTCATAAACTCTCCCCACGGCAACCAGGCGGGCAGGATCTACTTCTATGTACAAGCCGCACCTGTCAGAGTCACCCGTCTTAGGATCGCTTCCTGAGGGATCAACACAACTCCCATTTGTGCTCACCCGAGGACCGGAGGGACCAGGACCAACCAGAGGCTCAGGAGGCACTACAAGTCCCTGAGATTGCATCTGTGACTGAAGCTGGCTGAAGGATGTCATGACCTACCTCGTCACTTTCTCTGTGATGGACTCTTCTAGTTGGTCCCTGATCTGCTGAGTCAGCTGCTGTAATTCGTTAGGAGGCAGGGAGAAAGCGTTGTGGGATGTTCATGGAGTCGATCCAAAGTATTGCTTGATGGTGACACCGGCTCCAGCAGCACGGACACGTCCAGGGTGCTCTGGACGTCCAATAGCAGCGACCAGAACATCCTGACATCGATGGGGGACGATCGATCCCTGTGTGGCCTGCTCCTCAAACGAATCCTGCACAGAAAACACACAGTGGTACATGGCATTCTCAAAATATTCAAACATAATTGTAATGGTTAGTTGAAAATGACTTACAATCTTCTCAGCGATTTCCTTTGCGGCCTCAGTCGTCATCTCCCCTGTCTTGTTCGTGCGGGCCATCTTCCACTTCACGTGGCGTCTGACCGGGGATGGAGGGTCGATGATGCCATCAACGCTTCCTGACTGTGCAGCTTCTTCTTGGTCTTCTTAGCTAGGAGCTTCTGCTCCAAATAATCATAACCCCCACGAGACAAAACGCGGGGGACAGTATTCTGCTTCTGGATGGCCTGTGCCTTGATGCGCACATCCTGGAAAAATTAAACAATAATGGACCGTCGGCCTTCCCGGTAGCATGATCAACATTCACCACTGATCGTAGAAGTGAGGCTTTGCGTGTCCACTTCACGGCAGACATCGAAGCCGATGCGTTCGAAATAGGAGGAGGTCGAGGAGGAGAAGGAGAAGAAGGAGGAGGAGGAGGAGGAGTAGTAGTGGAGGCAGGTGGAGAACCCATGATCTTTTATACAATAACATAAAAAATAGGATTAATGAAAAGAGGATCAGTGTGTATGTGTGTGTGTGTGTGGCTGTGTGTGTGTGGGTGTGTGGTTGTGTGTGTGTGTGTGTTTCTGTGTGTGTGTTGAACAACCTGCCCCAAGACACAGCAGACACTTGTGCATACAGGATGATGCTGTTGCTGTTGTCTTGTGCATACAGGACAACAGACACTTGTGTTGAAGAACCAAGCCAATTCATATTCTTGCTGAGGTTATACGAACCAGCTCTCCACGCAATCGAGAGAATGTTGCTGCTGTCTTGTGGTCACTATGCACCGGAGATCCATTGCAATTAAAACTAGCGAAAGAACATGGTGCAGAAGCAGCACTGCAGGAGTTGTCAGAAAATGGAACTGATAGAGCTAAGATAAAAGCTAGAAGCATATTGGAACTCTTGCAGTGAATGGAAGGGGTTGATAATCTGCAGAGTTCATAGTCTCAGTAAAGATACAAAGATACAATCCCAACTAAAGGGAATTTGCGGAGGAGACAATTCTTATGGGGAAGAGGTATGGAGCAGAGGATAATTGCTTGGGTGAACTGGAAGGAAGTATGCCAACCAAAAGATAAAGGGGGTCTCAGTATTAAAGACCTTAAGACCTTTAACTCAGCTTTGCTGGCCAAATGGTGCTGGGACTTATTTCACAAGCAAGAGGAACCTTGGGCAAAAATACTCATATCAAAGTATGGAGGCTGGAGGGCATTGGAGGAAGGCATTAGAGGAAGCCAAGACTCTATTTGGTGGAGGGACCTGCTATCAAGTCAGCAGCAACAACAGAACCAGGTAGTCAAAACGGAAAGAAATTGGAAGGTGGGAGGTGGGGAGAAGTTCAGATTTTGGGAGGACCCTTGGACACATAATGTTATACCATTAATGGACAAATATCCAAGGCTGTACCGAATTTCTGATCAACAGAAACAAATCATTATGAATATGGGGAATAACACCAACGACAGATGGGAGTGGAAGCTATCTTGGAGGAAGGCTCTTTTTGATAGTGAAATTCAAATGGCAGATAATTTCCTTGGAGAACTATCACAGCAGCAGATTCAGCCAAATAGGGAGGATAGGTGGAGCTGGAAGCATGATCAAAGTGGATACTACTCAACAAAAAGCGGATATGACTTGATATGGGAAGCACAGATGGGAGCTAATCAGAATTTGGACTTTGTGGACATTTGGAAGCTCTAAATACCAAGTAAATCACTGGTTTTTGCTTGGAGGCTAATTAGGGACAGACTTCCAAATAGGATGAATCTTAGAAGGCGGCAGGTTGTGATAAATGAGGTACAGTGCCCATTTTGTGGAGATGTAGAGGAGGAGGCTGCCCATTTAGAAATATGGAGACAGACTTTGGAACACATTTTAATCAGTGGTCCTCCAACCTAAAGGAAGTGTTTAGTAAATAGGTTGTAGAGGATTCAGAATCTATCTATCAATTAGCTTGTTGTAAGTGGTTGTGTTATAAAACAGCAACCAAATGCACATTTATATCTACCAATGTAATCTTAGTACCACTGGTAGTTTTCAATATATATAATATCTAATTTTGCTGAGCAAAAAAAAAAGGAATTTGCGGACAAGACAGCTGGAGAAAGGCTTTGCCCAGCCCTACAACTATTGGTCTAGTAATTTATCAAGAGCATTTTTTGATTAGGGTACCAGTGCAGGGTTATTGTATTCTATTTAGATTGGCACCTGATTCGTGGGACCTATGGTTCTGCTAGTCTGTTGGTTTCTACCTTGTATATTTAGTACCTCTGGTACTCACAGTTATTAATACAAATTATAATTTTGCTGATAAAAAAAAAAGATAATACAAGAGAGAGAGAAGGGCAGTGACAGTCACAACATATATATAGAGAAGGGCAGCAGATAAAATTACAAAAACATTCAACACTAACAATGAACAAGTTCTGAGAGTTTAAATCACAGTAAATACTTCAAAGATATCAGTCCAATGTAAGTAAGGTCATGTAGACAAGCATAGCATAAGTTACAAATATACCAGTAATGCATACAACAACAATTTCAAATTAGTTTTCGAATCAAAGATATAAATACCTGACTTTGAGGCTTCAAAGATATAATCAAAGCGCTTCCACAGCAATGCCAATTAGCAGTAGTAAATGATAGCCCTAAAAAAAACCATACAGAAATTAGCCACAGTGTATTTAAAGCCTTTTATCAACAATATGACTCTCACTTCATGGTGATACATTGACACTCAAAAGACATTATACTGAGAGTGTATTTAAAGCCTTTTTCAGTCATTCTATCAAACGGCTCATGGACAATTTTTTAAGAATACATATCATACTTCTATCCAGTCAAATTAAAGCAATAACTAATTAATTTAATTAAACAGGGACCAATTTAGATGTGAATCATTAAAGGTAGATGATGGCATTCAAAGAATGATAGCGCCGGTTCAAATTTTAAGAAGAAAAAAAAACAATTATACTATATTTCAATTATAGACAATAACAGTGCCCATCTTAATACCACCACATGGATAGCAACAGAATTAGTAAAACTGCAACCTGCCTGTCCACCCATTAACCTAATTACCCAGTCACTGTAAAGTTTGAAATTCTTCCTTGTCCAGGTTTTTTTTCAGCTTGCTTATATAGCTCATGCTTCCATTTATATTATGTTTTCTATTGGTCTTTCCTTTTTAACCTTTTGATTTCATTTAAGTTCCAGAATGTGTTCTACTTTTAAAAAGTTTGATATGTTAAAATTTGTTCTACTTCTAAAGGCTTTACTAAGAGGATTTGAATTAGCTTCTGGTGTAAACATTAATTTTGGCAAAACTCAGTTTGGGATTATAGGTGGTGGAGTCAATTGGGCTCTGAAAGCTGCTAATATCCTGCATTGCAGACAACTGGATTATCCTTTTTTTTTTGGAAGGCAAAAATATGTATATTAATATTAAACAGAAGAAGATTGCATGGGTATCTTGGACACAATGCTGTGCTTCTAGAGATGCAGGAGGATTGAGGATCAAAGATTTGAGAATTTTAAATAATTCTCTACTAATCAAGTGGAAATGGTACATGTTTCACCAACCAGAACAGTTGTGGAATAGGATCCTGATTTCTAAATATCAGGGCTGGAGAGGATTGGATCAGGGGCCTCACAAATAGCATTTCTCCACCTGGTGGGCTGACCTAAAGGCACTCAATCAAGATCACAATATGACTGTTGTCTCTAAACAATTCTGCTAGAAGATGGGTAGGGGTGATCAAATTTTGTTCTGGGAAGATGCTTGGGCTGAGGATGGAATTCCACGCAAAGATCAATTTCCAGATTTGTACTCAAAGATGCCTCAGCAATGTCTTCAGTATTTATTTAACACTATTAGGAAGGGCTGGTTTTATATGTTGTATTTTGTTGGGTGCCTATATGGCTATTTTCTTATGTAATGTCTCTTTGTAATCTGTAGTACCAATGGTACTTCTAATTATCAATATAAATTATCTTTGTAGTTCAAAAAAAAATATTAAACAGAATAGTACCACAAGTACTGAAAATAAAAGATACAAGACACAAACGTGCCACCTTCCAAAAAGCAAAACAAACCCAACAATAACCCAGCACAAGGACCCCAATACATATAATCAGAAATTTAACCAAAGGCCATCATAAGATTGGTAGACCAATGGTTAAATGATGTATTGAAACCTTTCTCTCCATATTTTAGCTAGGACCAAGGTAGAATTAAGGCATCATCCAGCACCTTTTGAGGTTCAAAAGGAATGCCATGAAACAGCAAGGAATTCCTAAGCAATCAGCAGACCTTTCTATTTTTATTTTTTACACATTTAAAACTCAAACATATAAAATAAAAAATATATAACAAACTAACAAAGATAAAGACAAAAAAAAGGAAATATAAACTCACCTCAGTTGGTGCTGCTGCCCATCATTTCACTCTCACAACAAATAGGAATCATGTACCTACATGGAAGAAATAATCACACAACACACAATGATCAGAATAAGCAAATGCATATAATTAAGCATGATACAATATCAATATTCATGGAAGTAACAATGACTTGTCAAAAATTTGGATGAAATTCAATATGTAAATCAAAGCTTTGTCCCTGAAACCCTCTGTGTAAATCAAAGCTTTGTCCCTGAAACCCTCTATGTAAATTTGACAGCCTCATCTCTCCCTTCCTAAAAACCCACTAAAAACTGCCTAACCCCCCTGCTGTTACTCCATAATTTATTCTGCAATAACTGCTTTGATTAATGTAAATTTATTTTTCTAATTTTAGTTATTGTGAGTTTGAGTTTTTCAATTTTGATCCTTGTGAGATATTTTGTTCATTTTAAGTTCATGTAAATTTTCATTTTATTAATTTTAATCCTAAAAATGTAAACTTATGAGGACTATAAATAAAAAAAATAAAATCTTATGAGAACTAAAATTAGAAAAAATATAAATTTACGAAAACTAAAAATAAATAAAATATGTTATAAGAAATAAAATTAGAAAAACACTAGAAACTAAAATAGAAAAATAAACTTATGGGAATAAAAAATGAAAGTTACTAACAATAGCAGCAATGTAGCTTAAGACAAGCAGCACTAGAGTGAGGCTCACAAACCCTTGGATGACACCATTCGAATTGTTGTTGCCATTTTTGATGGCTTGACAAGCTCAAACCCAATTGGATGTACTACAAGTAAATTAAAACAATTATCAGCAATATAAAATCTATAGGTTCTTTAAAGTTCAAAGGAGGTGTAATATTGCAACAAAATGGAAGGTAAGTAATTAGGTACCATTAAAATGAAATGTGTAGGTTGTTACTATGACTGGAACTGCAGTAAATAGATCAAAGAAAGAGGTATTAGTTGGTTGCTAGAATTAAAAAAAATAAAAAAAATGATTCCCAAAATTATAAATCACCAAATAATTATTTAGTCTCTTCGCTATTAGTTGGTTCATCTAACATTGATAAAAAAAATTTAATAAAAAAAGCAAAATCGATAGACCAATACCAAAGTAGTAACTAACTCACAGGCTCACATACATGGTTGTCACACTATAAGATAAAAATGAGCACAATATTAGTTCAAAATAAGCTGCTAACCTGAAGAGCTTGCTTGCCAGAGGTTTGAAATTGTGCCTGTATCTGCCTAGCCAGTGTAGCTTCAAGTTTTGGGCAATGGTGCAAACAATAAAAAAAATACCAATTGCCACATGCTCCCAAGATACCTGAATGAGCCCCCTTATCATCTCTACTTAAGGAAAGTACAAAAAAGTCAAAAATAAGAATAGCATAGTAGGCTAAGGATCAAATAGCAGGTACTGAATCTAAGAGATATCTCAGGCATAAGAGCTACAAATAGCGGCTTAAATTACATCAGCACCTCCTATAATTATATTGTATTACTATTGTATATTTGGTGTAACTAAGGTGAGTGTAACCACTAAGATAAAACCAGACTAGGTGAGTCCAAGAACTGTGACCTCTCAAAATTTGTCATCTTTGCAAAACCAAAAGAATTGGTCCATGTTTCTAGCACACCAGAAACAGCAAGCAAGACTAGCCTCTCCACTCCAAGTTGTGTGAGCCTTTGATAAAAAGAAAAGATCAACTGAAAAAATGATCCTATACTTAAGAAAATAACAGGAACACTGAGACTTTTTAAGTAAAATCTGACATTGTAATTATTTGAAGTTATAACCGCTCTTGCTAAATTCAATACAAACGGATTCTACTACATAGAAAAGAAGTTAATTGAGAGTAAGTAAGTGTATGATTTACATAACACAAGATCATGCTAATAGCTTTTAGTTATGTTTTATAAAATCTCATGTTAAATTGCTAATACATTAAGAATGAACTAAAAAATAGTTGACAGGAATATCCTAACGGAGAGAAAAAGAAATGGCAAGATCGAGGAGAATATGACAGGAATATCCTAATGTAGCAGGGTGTTTGAGCAGTTACTTGATTGTCCAAAATGGACATTGCAATATGAGAAGCTAATTATATGAAACCTTATAGGATAAGAAATTAGATCCAAATTGATGATAGCTTAACTTGAATTCCTTCATAAAACAATGCAGTAGGAATTCCTTTTATAAAAGAAATAGGCAAATGTGCATACATGGTGTAATGGATAGGTAAAAATTAAAAACAAAAATATATATCTTGTCAATTAACTGTAAATTGTGAAATCCCCAAAAGTGCAACACTGAGTTTGCTGTATTTCTCTGCCAATAAGTCATTCTTAGTACTACCAACATCACAACTCTCAGAGTTGATAAACTTCACCAATGTCCATGTTAGATTGTTCGCACCCACTATAAGTGGCTTTCCTAATAGACTTTGGAGTCCTTCATATATCTACAAAAAATACACACAGGTAAATGTTTCTAGCAGTATATAATGAAGAAACAAAGCCTTAAATTTAAATGTTTCTAGCCACAAACTTGTATGCTTTAATGAACGGAAGCCTGAAAGAAGAAAGACCATCGATGTCAGCATATCAAAATTTCCAAAAATCAGAAAATCACATCCTATAAATATGCACTCCTATAAATGTTCACCTAACCAAAAATCAGAAATCACATCCTTATATAAATTTCCAAAAAAAAAGGAACCACAAACAACTACAATACAAGAAAAGATGAAATCTGATATATACATATATATATATATATATATATATATATATATATATATATATATATATATATATATATATATATATATATATATCAAGCTAGCATCAATGTATATAAATTTCTCTAACGTTTATTTTCTGTACCTGCAAAGGTCTCCAAATCCCATGTACTCTTTGTTTTCAATCTTTTGAATCATGTGTGCAATACCTACTCCCCCTGTAAGTTGGAAAAAAATAAAATAAAAAATAAGCCATCCAAATGATGATACTTACCTAATAAAACTGCACTAACACTAAGTGTGAGTAACAATATATTTTGATAACCTTTTTTTAGAAATCCAATCAATTTTTACAAATATATTTTCACTAGCTAGCCTTTTTTTTGTGAGTAACAATATATTGAGTAACAATATATTTTTACAAATCCAATCAATTTTTCACTAGCTAACCTTTTTTTTGTGAGTAACAATATATTTTGATAACTAGTAATTAATATCATATTTTTTTACAAGCTATTTTAGTATTTATATTTAATAAAATATGACATGTTGGTAAACACTAGTCAACCCCAACATTTACCATGGGTACTACTAGTAAGTAATAACCTGGGAAAAATAAAAAATATCAAAGAGAATGTCCACAAAGCGGTGCTCCAAAAGATGATACTTACCTAATAAAACTGCACTAACACTAAGTGTGAGGCTAAGGATGAAAATGATCACAGATAAATACAAGGATAATTACCTGGAAAAATTAATTAATCGAGATATAAAGTTACCTGCGAAAATTAAAAACTGTCTAAAATAAAACTGAAATATAAAACCTATCACTCCAAATTGCAACATCTTTTGCATTTCAAGATTATCTCATTGATCTGAATTTGAAGTGCATCATGCGATAGACAAAAGGAGAAATCATTGAAAAGCTTCCCATAAAAAGAAAAAAAAAACATTTGACAGCACAAAAATATTTTTGTGTATTATAAGGTCAACAATTGCTCTGCATCCTGGACTTCAGCATGTAAATTAAAAGCAGATCTGAAAATTGTTAAGCTTATTATCTCATATATCAAAATTTCCCTAATATCAGTTGACAAAAAAAAACTTTTTCCAAGTTATAAAAAAAAAGTTTCTAAATGTTTTATCTGTTATTGACCAAAAAGAAATTTTAGTTTCATGAATACTTCCAAACTTTCAACTGTATTAACTTGAGCCTAGTTTGGCCGAAAGGCTAGCCATAACAACCAATCCCAAAACAAGATAAATAATAAATTTAAATGAGAAAAACTGGAAATATATACTTATGTAACTTCCTTTTTGCACTAGTACACGGAGACAAAGAGAAGAGAAAAATTGGAATTTTTTTTAATTGGTGTAGAATTGTGATATGAGAGAAAGTTGGCATTATTGAAATTACCTTATTATCTATGCCACGAAATGAAGTAGTGTAAGGAAAGGCATCATCAGCCTCATAGTATTAAGACTTTCTTTCTTCTAGTTGTATCTAACAAGATTACTGCAAGAATATCATTTCCAAGTAACTAACAAGAACATACAAAGCTTCTTTTAAATATATGGCAGTAACACAGTATCTAAGAACTACTACATTTATGAACTTTGCATTTACCATAAAATAAATTGAACACAAAAATAACATGTGCCACTCAACAGATTGAAATTTGCTAGCTGTGACTATGAGTCTCATCACAATTCTGAGCGCAATATGAAGAAAATGACTTTAAGAAATGTAACTTTAAGAAATTTGTACTCATGAATCAAAGTGATGCATCATATTTGTCTTAATTATAACACAAACATTACCTTTTCAATCATACCGAGGTAGCTGCCACGAATGTTGCTATCCAAACCACTAGATTCATCACTTGTAAATTCCCAGACATTCATCTCATATATAACAAGATCTTTCTGTATTAGCAGCCACAAAAATGATGAAAATGGAAGAGCATTAGACTTCATTCAGCCAGAACCATATCCTCAGTGAAATGAAGACTAGACATCAAGTATAATAGCATACAAAGCAAAGGCAAGATCTAGCTATAGACATAACACAAATCAGCTTGTAAGAAGCCTTGATCTAGGAAAAATATTGTAATAAATATAACTTATAACAACCAATTGTGCAGGAAAAATACCTCAGAAATATTTGGAAGCTTGTAATTTTCTCCCCAGTCAAAAGGCAAGCTATCAAAATCATATGTGCCAAGAAACTTAGACAACTTCATGCTAATATCCCCGAAATATCTTCGACCTTCAACTAGTTTCGCATAAGGATCAACAAGCACAATGCTGCTATCAAATCGATGCCCCTTACCCCGGTCTTTGTATGTCCAATCCTTTATCAATACACTTGAATCACTAAGAAACACACATTACAAATGATATTCAACTGTTAACAAACCCTACTAACCTAGCACACAACAAATTCGTAAGCACTCACATCCAATAAAAGCCGTATTACTATAATTCTAGCTTGTGAAAGAAAGATTATACAACACAACATAAAGGGCATAGTGATGCACAATTGCACACACTCAATAACAGAAACTCCCTATAACAGCAAACAAAAATCCCACCACAAGCATACACACAGTCATTTCAACATACATTCAAACAATAACAATGCATATCCTCAACTCCGCACCAAAATTCTCTTCACATTACCTCATCCTAAACTTTCAATTGATTACTTTTATAAGCTGTATAAGTAAGCATACACAAAACACCCAACAACAAAAAAACAAAATCAACATTGTAAGAGAATTAAAATTAAGAAACTAACCTGAAATGGTAATGCCCATGGCCATGCTTAACCCCCCACTTAAACTCCCCAACATACCGACTCCCATCCTCGCACGTGTGAACCCCACACCCGTGGCTCTGTCCATTAGACCACTCTCCAGCATACACATCCCCGGTGTAAAACCTATACACCCCAAACTCGTGCCTCAGCCCCTGCCAGTAACACCCGCGGTAGCGGCTCCCATGCGCCCATGTTTCCACCCCATACCCATCGTACTTTCCATCTACCCAATCACCCTCGTACCTCCCGCTCCTGCTGTAATAATACACCCCTCTTCCCGAACACTTCCCTCGATGAAACTCCCCTTCGTAAACGTCTCCGTTCCCGAACACCTGCACCCAGCACCGGTGATATAAGATTGCCTTGGCGGTTGAAAAGAGAAAACAGAAGAGAGACATCGTGGGTTCGAAGGTTCAAAGGATTCGAATCCCTCCCACTAACAAACTAACAACTAACATTGGCCGGATAGAAAACAACAAAAGAAAGAAAGGGAAAACAACAAAAGCTACTACTAAGACTGTGTTTAGATAAGCTATTCTAGGGGGGAGGGAGAGCTTTTTTTAGTTGATTTCTAATAGAACTAGGTCTTGATAGAGAAGAAAATAAACAAAGTAGATGAAGTGATAGAAATGTGTATTATCTTCAGTTCCGAGGGAGCCATGTGGTCCTTCCTCTTCACCTCAATCGCCTCCTACCTCTTCCTCTCAATCCTCCTCCACCTCTCTCTTTCTCTCCTCTTTCGCCGTTGTCAAATCCCTCTTGGGCCATTCCCCGCCGTCCACAGCCTCTCCATGTCCCTCATCTCCGTCACGATCTTTGCTGGCATCTTCCTCTCTGTCACAGCCGAGATCCACGGAACGCGGTGGTTCTGGCGGCGCTCCAAAACCCCCTTACAGTGGCTCCTCAATGGGGGACAGCTGAGGCTACGGGAGCTTCGAGAGGAAGAGGAGTAGGAGGGGGAAGAGGATTTGGAGCACGAGGGAGAACAGGACCGAGAGCGACAGGAGGAATGGGAGTCGAAGGGGGAAGAGGAACCAGAGGAGGAGCCGGAAACGGAATCGGAGGGGGAGCCACGACTTTACCCAGGTTTCGCCATAGTTGTAGCAGAGAGAAAGGAACGAAAGAAACCCTCCTGAAACCTAAGGAGTGAAAATGAAAAAATAAAAAAATCAAAATATGATGAATTTAAAGACGGGTGCTAACTAAAACCGCAGTAATCATGTTACAAACAAAGACGGTTTTTATAAAATCGCTTTTGAAACATTCAAAACAAAGGCGGTTTTATAAAACCGCAGTTAATTTCTTTAAAAAGTTGGTTTAAATAACGAAAATGCCACTGCATGCTTTACTACATCGGTCTCCAATAACCGATGTAGATTTAACGATGTTGAATGACCAATTTGTAGTAGTGTTTATGCTGAAGAAAATACGATCAATTCAATTTCGAACTACTTCTTTCTTTAAACATAAACTACACAATACATATGAGGATAGTTTTACCGAATCATTTAAACTATAACTATGTTAATAAAAGGGTACCCACATTAACTTCCAAAAGGTTATAAATTTATAATCTTTGTTACCGAAGAGACAAATTCGTCTTTCTCAAGAGATAACATAAATGCTTATAATCTACATATTAATTTCAAAACAAATATCAGATAAAGCAGAAGAAGGACAATATGGCAAAGCGAAATGAGTGTATCTTTAGTGGCAGAGACGGATTTAGTATATACATATTTTAAAATTAATTAGTATAAAATTATATAAAATTAATTTTTATGTATGTTTTTATAAAATTGTATGCCGTTATTATAATAATGATTAAAATTAATTAGTGTAAAATTAGTTGTATTTATTGTTTTTATTATAATGTGTAAAGTGATAACTAATATAAAATTGTATAAAACTAATTGTGTATTTGTTGTTATTATCATTTAATATAAATATTAATTTTAATTTTATGTATAAAAATAATAATTTTCTTTAAAAGTAAGACATTTAAATAATTATAAAAAAATAATTCCCATTTTTGGATCCGTTACTGTTTAGGTACCATGCCCACAGGATCGATCAGAACATTAGTTTGACCAAAGATAAGAATAAATATTCATGCATATAGCATCTGAATTCTAAAGAATAATAGAGTGGAGGATGGAATAGAATCACTTTGGTCGGACTCTATTGAAAGATGATGTTTCTTAAGAGAAAAGGCAACGCTAATTCAGTGTCTAGGTGAACATAATGTTAAAAGCATGTTGACTCGTTATTATCGTTTGTGTCAACCTAAAGTACACTATCCGCATTATATTTCATTGTCAAACTAAAACTCTGCTTTAGTTGTCACTGAGGCATTTTTATTTTTCATTTTTTCTTTCTTAAAAAAGTAGTTTCATTGTAAAAAAAATATCTAATTACTCAAGGATCAGATTAATTGATCTTTATCCTTTGGGACTCGTTTGGCACGTTGTATTAGACCAAATATGATTATTAATACAACACGGTATCACTTAGCTATTTTGGATAGTATAAGCATAATTTTATGTAAGTTTATTTAGAAAAATTTAAAGATTAAATGTTACAATTAAAATAAAAAAAATTAAAATTAAAAAAACTAAAATTATAATTGAACGAATAATATATTAAAATGATGACTACCCTACAATACAAGATGTGTGAAAATGAGCCACATAAATGAGAATGTTCTTATACATTTTTTCCCTGAATAATCCTGTATATATAATTTCCGTTGGTTTAAGTTTAATTTTTTTTTAAAATAAATATTTTAATAAAAATAAATATTTTTTTTGTTTTTTAAATTGACTATTTAAATTGTTTTTTTAAAATTTAAATAAACTTGCTCAATATATATATATATATATATATATATATATATATATATATATATATATATATATATTTGGACAGTTTCATTTTAATATCTAATTTCTAAAATATTTTAGCCAGATTTTTTTTAAAGACAAATATATTACGTTAAGAAAATGAAAAGGATTTACATATCTCTTGTACTGTTGTACCGTATGAGCCTATAGTAGAAGACATCCTTACAAAAAATACCTTTAAATACAGATTCCTTCCAAGAAACAACGCTCCTTTATCAAAAATAAAAAATACATTTGCAGTTTGATTATAAGTATCACTAAAGGATATGTTAAACGTGAATTTTCATACATTATGTTTTAGTATTTTTTTATTTTGGTATATTAAGTTTTACTAATTTTTTTTATTTTGATATATTAAATTTTGAAAGTTTCATATTCTAATCTTTTAAATTTTTTAAAGTTTTATTTTGATTTTTATTTTATTTTTTCTAGTAACGTTAGAATTCCATCTATGTTTAAAATTTTGATGAAACACTAAATATATAAATAAAATAATTAATTTAAAATAATTGTGGATAAAATAATTAATTTATTTTAAAATTTAAAACATTAATTCAACACTAACATTTTTTATAAAAAAAAAAAAACAAAAGACTAAAACGAAACTTTTAAAAATATAAATGTCTAAAACATAAATAAATTAAAATTTTAAAAAATATATAAGATCGACTAAAATAAAAATTTCAAAAGGAATAAAAATAAAATTTTTAAAATTTAATTTTCGAAAGTAAAAAAGCACTGAAAACTAATTAATAAAAAAATATCATATTTAAAAAATGATTTATACAACAAGAAAAAAAAATATTGCCAATGATACCCATTGTTATGACGTACATAGCTTTGATCTGCTCTATTGGTCCCATAAATTCTGGTCTGCCACCCCTGAATATAATTCTATTCCATTTTCACTTGCCTCTTCAAGGATGTGGTATTCTTTGTCTTTCACCATGTAATCGTCTTGATAAGATAAATAATTTTTCTTACTCAAAATATTTTATTTTTTCAAAAATGTTCACGGTTGTTCTCTTTCTTCTATATTGACACATTTTTTTTTATTTCATATACTACTACAAAAACATCATTCTACATCGGTTCTAAGGTATTTTTAAAGATGATTTTGAACCTTCTCTGTAGTCAGTGTCGTAGAATATCAAAATTTTTTACGACGATTCTTCAAAAATTGTCTTAGAAAAATTATATATTCTAAGACGATTTTTTAAGGAACCGTCTTAAAAAGTGTAGATTTTTTAAGACAGTTGTCTGAAGAATCGTCTTAGAAAGTATACATTCTTCAGACAACCGTCTTAGAATATATTTTTTAAATATATATCAAGGATTCTAAGACGGTTTAATGAGAAAATCGTCTTAAAATGTTAACATTCTAAGACGGTTCAATGACGAATCATCTTAGAATGTATTTTTAAAAATATATATATATATATTGAAGATTTTAAGATGGTTTTCTAATAGAATCGTCTTAGAATATATTTTTTAAAAAAATATTAAAAAAATTGAAATATTGTACTACTTAATCTATAAACACGTTTAAATATATATTATATTTACACAGGATTCATGAAGTCAATCACAATAAATATATATCTATCTATTCTGTCTAAATTTTTACCAATCCAGGCTTATCACAACTATAATGCATAAAAAAAAACTACATTGAATATATAGTGATAATTTCATACCCTCACTATTTTTTGTTGTCAAAAGTCACTTTGGTGCTAAGGGCCTGACAAACAATGAAACAAAGAAGAACATTGCTGTAGATAATTTCATACCCTCACAAAAAAATAGAAATACTTGATGGAATGCAAATTAATTTAGGCTCTAGTTGAGTGCAGTTTCGTAATAATAAAAGATAAGTACAACCACTTGAAATTTTTTTTATCTGCTCACTAATAATAATACTACTAGAGTACTACACTTTTGATTCAGGTAGAGCAATAGAACTCACAATTGTAAAAGCACCTTCTATCTCAACACATACATTTATAATATACTTTTTTTAAGCAAACTTATAATATAGTTAAAATATGTTTGTTGTGGAATTAAATAAAAAGATATATAATTTTCAAATGCTTTTCTGGAAATAAAAGAATGTCAGGTGTCATATTTCATAAACATTTAAAGCTACATAACTCACTAAATAACATAATCCTATATTAAAGAGCATGCCAAAAACCATGATAAATCAAATACTCATTTCATCCTTAATTATAAGATTAATTTTAGAAATTTATTTGTATCTTTTTATAAAATTCTTTTATAATTTTTAAATATATTAATTATTTTTTTTTACATATCATTTCTTAATTATTGTTTCTCTAAATATTAATGAGAAATAATTAAGTAGACAAAGAGATAAGATTTTTTTTTTTTGAAATGATAGTAAAAATAATTGACAAATTTAATGTGATTAATTAAACTACTTACCTTTTAAAAAATACGAATTAGTTGAAAAAATCTTATATTTAGAGAAACAAACAAATATATATACTAATTATAAATTAAAACATAGAATAAAGATTGAAAACCATTTTCTCAATGTGAATAGTCTTAGAGCATACAAAACCATAATAATAAACTGATCAAGACCTAAATCTCTCCTCTAATGCATGCACAAAAACACATGCACACACAACAACTAACGCACAATCAAAATTGAGCACATGCACAAGAATTAATGCACGCACACACAGGAAAATCACACGCAATTTCCCAAATTAAATTTACAATCATACAAATAAAATACCTAACACTATTAGAAAATATGCTTTCTACATCGGTTATTTATGACTTTCAACATCGGTTTTTGAACCGATGTTGAAAGTACCGACGTTGATAGTATTATCATTAACATCGATTTTTTAAAAACCGATGTTAACGTAAAATTACCAACATCGGTTATATAAATAATCGATGTTGCTAATATGAATTACACCAAAAAAATGTATATTAATGTTGAAAGTTAACATCGATTTTTCAAAAAACCGATGTTAACGAATGTGTTAATGTTGACAGTTAACATCAGTTTTTTTGTAAAAAAATTGATGTTAACGAATGTGTTACTATTGACAGTTAACATCAGTTTTTTTAAGAAAACCGATATTAACTAAATTTAACATCGGTTTTTTGTAAAAAAAAAAAAAAAAACCAATGTTAACGAATGTGTTACTATTGACAGTTAACATCGATTTTCTGTAAAAAAAAAGCCGATGTTAACGAATTTGTTAATGTTGACAGTTAACATTGGTTGTTTGAAAAAAAACGATGTTAACGAATGTGTTACTATTGACAGTTAACATCGGTTTTTTCAAACAACCGATGTTGATCTGTAAAAAACCAATGCTAACAAATGTGCTACTATTGACCGTTAACATCGATTTTTTCAAAAAACCGATGTTAACTAACGTATAATAATGTTTCGGTTACATGAAGCATGATTAATCAAGTACATATAACATTATAATAATGTTTTCCCAAGATGACAGAATTGGGTATCATTGGCTGTAAAGTTTGTCTGTTAGAATGAAGTAATGTTAAATTTTCTAAAACAATTTGTAGGTTCCGTTTAATTGAATTAATTTAGAAAATAATTAAATAGCTTAAAAAAAGAATTAATGTAAAAAATTATCGAACAGTTTATTGTAACAGAAATATTTTTGGATTAGTTACTATTTTGATCATCTAATTTATTTTTTTGTTCAATTTTTCATCTTATTATTAGTGAAGGACTTAATTAAATTATTTATAAAAATTACAAGACTTAATTGAATCTTTTAATAATAAGAAGATCAAATTGAACTTTAAAATAAATTAGAGGATTAAAATAGAAATTATTTTTTTTAATATTATAAACCCTTGATTATAGTTCAATAAATTAAGTATAATAAGCGCTCAAAATATTATAAAATTTTATTACATTAAAAATATTAAATAATTATTGAATAAGTGGCCAATGCTAGAAAGACTAAAAAGACTATGTTGAGATGTAACAATCACTAAAAAGACTATCGCTGTACCTGTTAAACTTTGTAAGGATTGCTCAATCTCCCAAGAAGCCTTAGTCACTGCAATAAATCTCCAAGTGGCCAATGCTTATATTAATTTACAAGAAAGAATCTTGCTATACAAAGAACACCCACCACTACCACTACACAGAGTTTAACAAAGCTCAAGAAAAATAAAAACTTAATATATAATAACTAATTAATTAGACTGAGTAGGATAATTTTGGGGATAAAGATATTCGTTTGAAACATTTTTGGGGGGATACAGTAAGTTGGTTAGGAGGGGACCCTTTGCACGGCTTTAGAACTAACTTTCCTTGCTCCGAAATTAGGTGATTCGCAGAGTGGGGAACAAAATAAACAGTGATTTTTTTATTCCTTTGTTATTTATTACAAGGACCACATAAATCTATTAAAAATTGATTTTAATTTCTGTAAAAAAAATATTCAATTAGGAATAATGACATGACTTTTAAAATAGTTTAAAATAATTAGGATCAATATAGATACCAAATTGCAGTTGGAGAATAATGTAAAAAAAAAATTACACTACCGATACATGTATACTATTTACTCTTAAAGATCTAATCACTTCACCCCTCACTATCTTTTTTACAACATCTTACCAATAGAAAAAACTACCGCTAGTGACACTCTTTTATTTTGGATCACTCTATTTCAACGGATCCTTATAATTAGCAATTTCTTAAAGTTGCAGTTTTCCATCAAAATCCAAAGTTCCTAACAAATACACCTTATTGAAATTTTAATAATGTAACATAACATAATAAGTTTCGAAAAAGTTACCGTTGAATGGGTTTCCAAGTAGTACTGCCTCTATATATTGTGTTTTGTATTGGGTCATTACTCATTACACCGTTTGCTCTAAAGTATAGGCATAACGAAATAAACATGAATTTATTGCTGATTTCAGTAAGTTAAATGATGACATTATGATAGCTAAAAGAATAGACTTTAAAACCAAAATTTCCATTCGATTTACATCAATTCTAGAGTCAAACATGTAAAGTAAGATTGTCATCATAGTCTACAGACAGAAACTACTTGTAGAAGTAAGGTAGCTTGGTTTGGCACCACTTGTTTGTCCAGTTCAGAAGTTTTAGATTTTTTTTATAACAAAAATATATAATAAAGAACAGAAGCATACTATATAGCTTCATTTATTCTCACGAGTCTGGACTAATTATAACATTTTCATGAAAAAATCAAAGTGTGTGACCCAATACCTATATGATAAACAATTGAACACCAAATATCCTAAAAAGTAGACTATGACTATGCAGTTATATCTTACAAGTTAACCCCTATTATGACTGATGCATTCCCATTTCAAATTGCATAAAGTCATACACCAAAAAGGCAAAAAGGAAATCAACTGCAATCTAAAATTGATATATACGTACATCGTAAAAATGTAGTTCCATTGTCTGAAATACGTGCTCCAAAGAGATCCAATGCTATCAATCCACTCAGACCTGCTAAAGACGAGCCAATCAGACAGCTAGAATTGAAGCTATATAAGCAAAATAAATTACAGCTTGCATAGATATTCATGTCAATATGGACAATCAAACAGTAAAAAAAATATCTTATAGTTGGCACCTAATAGAAAAGGAACATGATCCTGGACAGCTCAGGGTAAACACAATATATGATTGGTTTGATGCAGTTTTGGATTTGAATTCATTGCATACATAGGGAGTGTCAAATTAAAACTTTTATTTCAATCAACAATCTAAATCAAAGATCTAATTTTAATATAGATATTAAGGGCCTGTTTGATTTTCTTCTCAATTTTTCTTATAAAAATTGATTTTTAAAACAATTTCACAGTACTCAACAATCTATTTCTCATCCAATATGTAATAAGTTTCAAAAGTTGTTTCCAAAACCAGTGTTTTAAAAACCAAAAACAGTTGGAAGTTGTTTTCTCATCCTCTTCTATTTTCTTCAAATGCTCAAGGGAAAACGTTTAAAAAACAGAAATGTGCTCAAGGAGGGACAAAAACTTTCAAATGTGCTCAGGAAACAAAAACAAATTTTATAAAACACAAAACTGTTTTTGAAAACAGTAAACAAACAAAGCCTAATAATCAGGAAATAAAAGAAACGGACAAAAATATCACAAAACCCCCACATTATGTGCTAAGCAAACCCGAGTTAAGCACACTAAAAGGAAGAAACACGTGAAAATTGCTTACAAAGCACAAATCATAACATAATAAACGAAACTTCTCCCCAACATTTAAAGTTCAAAAAAAACGTAAGAAGCTCTCAACATTTTAAAACCCTAAGGAAGAGCCAGATCGAAAAAATCGTTGAGGGAACTTACTTGCACCGCGACTACGACATGGAAACGAAGCAGAGGGGTGTTGTGTTTGAAAGGGTTGAGCGTAAACACACACACTCCCTCCCTGTTGTAAAGAGAGAGAAGAAAGCGGGAAGCCAAAAATTGAGTGTGGAGTGAAGTGAATAAAGAAATTTTGATGGAAGGGATGCCCCTCAAATTAACTTTTACAAAACATTTGGGTCGGCTTCAGTTGACCGGAATTAAATCCATATCTCTATGTCTATTATTATTATATAAAACACTTAGTTTATGCATAATTAAATTTTTCCATTAAAATAATTAAATAAATTTCAATACAAAATTAAAATTATCATTAATCAAAATAAATTCATATTTTTTTTTTGTTAAAATCAATCATGATTAATATGAAGGACGAAATAAAAACAATTAAAAATTTGGAAACGTAAAATTCAATCATGTATTATATTTAATGAAACGATTGAATTTATTGTTTTTTTAAACCATGTATTATGAATTTAAATGCTAGATAAAAAAATAGTAGGGATATATTTTGTAATTTTTAAATTATTTTAAAAATTAAAAACTAGTTTTTTATGTAAACTTTATAATAAAAAAAAACATTGTTCTATTCTTTTTAAGTGGTATACCTAATACAAATACTTAAAAATAATTTGGTATAAATAAACACTATACTGTCTATACAAAAATATTCATTCTAAATAAATAAAAAAGAATATATAAATACTCATTCATAAATAAATAAATAAATTTATAAAATATTTTGACCATCCATGTTTTTATATTTTTTTATAAATGCATATTTCACCAAAATTAATTTAAGTAACATATCTTAGAAAAACACGTAGATTTGGTATGTATTAAATATATTTCAGAAATTAATTTTCAAAATTTATTTGAATTCATTCACCAGGATCTAAGTTTTGCGGCACATTTCACTTAAAACACAAGTAAGAAAAGGAAATATTGACGGTGCAGGTTTGTGTAAGATCTAACAACTTCATCCTAGTTTTTTAGACGGAAGAAAATTTTTAAATAAAAAGTTTGAATTAAAAATAATTTGTTTTTTCAAATTAATTATTACTAACTTTTTTTTCTTTATTTTTCCATTATTTAAAAATACATTATTATTTATATTTTCTTTCTTCCTGTTTTTTTTTTTTCTTCACACCCTTGCAACTCTTTAAAAAAAAAATTTGAGTTATCACCAATTCACCATAACTCAGGAAATTAAATAATTATTTTTAAGCAACGGATCCACCCTAGCTCCAAGAAATTATGAAAAGTGGGAAAAAAATGAATGAAACTCAGTAGTGAAACAAAATTTTAACACAAGTTAATAATAAAATTCAATATATATTTTTTTATCTAATGCAAAATGACCTAAGAACATCTATTGTGTTGAATTGCTTGCTTATTGAGTTGTTGAAGTAATTTTTTAATGGGTCATACACATTACGCTACACTTAAAATCTTTTACTATTTCTCTTTTTTTTAAGCAAACTATTATGTTCTCTAATAACATACAATTGTGAGTTTCTTAAATAATGAGTCTAGTTGAAATTATTTATTGAAAAATAATTTTAAATATTAGAAAAATAGATCTCATAAATAATTAAAAATAACATGTGATAGTCTCAATGTTTATCATAACATCATTTTGTCAAACAAATAAAGTTGACGGAAAAATCTAAAGATAAAGAAAAGTTTGAAGACTTTGACAAGCAAAATATTTGTTCAAATATTAAAATTAGAATTAAAAAAAAGACTGAAAATAATTAATCCGAAATGTTTTTCTTTGTTTCTTCTTTCCTAAATGAGTATTAAAATATATTTAATTGAGTATTAAAATAACTTTTGACAAAAAAAATTCATCACTATTTAAATATAATTCTTTTTCTTTGTTTCTTCTTTGCTAAATAATTTTTTTTATTAAATTTATTAACAAAAAATTCACATAATTAACAAATGAGGTTAAAAATAATAAAAAAATGACAAATGTAATAAAAATAAATTACATGTGGATTATAATTAACTCTAAATTTAAAGACTTAAAACATAATTTTGGTGTCTCATGAAAATATTTTTATTTTTGTTCTGAAAATTTTGTTTAAAAATAATGAAAATATCATTTTTTTAAATCCTACAAATATATGAGATAACTATAATTATTTAAATTAAATAACTGTAACATATATTTTCAATAAATCAAATTAATATATACAAATATTTTAATTTATTTTTAATTTAAAGATAATATGATAAGATAAATATAATAAGATTTCATAGAATTTTTAAACAATATTCTCCATATACCTTTTTATGAAGAAAAAAAAATTTATTTTTATAATAATTAAATCAAAATATATTAGTTATAAATTTTAATTTTTTTACGATATAATTGTTTTTACCAACATTCTATAAAAATTCTATAAAAGTTAAACTCTATTATTAAAAACAGTTTTTTATTTATTTTCAAATTAACTAATATCAAATAATTTATATAAATATGTGTTATGTTTAAATGATAATCATGAAATAATAAAATTAAAATTACGAAATTCATTTTAAAAATTTAGTTTAATTTTTAAATGTTTACCTTTTGAATTTTTTATTGTTTATTAATTATTATATTTTTTTAATTAAAATATAATTAATAACACAATATATGATTTTTTTTTTAAAATGTATAAATAATTAAAAAAAAAGTTTATATTAACATTGGTTTTTTTGGAAAATTGATGTTTACATATCATACGTTAACATCGATTTTTCAAAAACCGATGTTAACATCATTAGCTAACATCGGTTTTTCAAAAACCGATGTTAACGTGTATGCATTAACATCGGTTTTTTGGAAAACCGATGTTAAGAAGGATACTTTATTTACAAATATGCCACTGCGTTTAACTTAACATCGGTTTTGTCCAAAACCGATGTTAATAAGCCAATGTTAAAACTGCTTTTTATAGTAGTGTAAATCCCTAACTCTTCAAGAACAAGAAAAAGAGGGAATTAACTAGATAACAAACATTAATTCACAATTCATCAATCGAACAATAATATGTGTTTCAGGATATTCACAATTTGTCCATGAATTAAATATGAAACCTAAGGATTTGAGAACAAACCCACTACCTCACAAGAAATCACATATAGTAAGAGCGAAAGTCACCAATGACAAGAGAATAAATATAAATACAGGAAAACTAACGGGAAAGATGCACACATACAACAATCGGCACACATGCAGTAAGCTTGTTGGGTTTGAAAAAATTAAAACCTCTTTAGGAAAGCTCTCAAGAATCAAAATCAGAAGCAACAATGAATGCAAAAAAGAATGATGGTATGCTTTATTTTTACTTAAAAATTATTATTTCTTCAAATATCAAAAAATAATATTTTAATCGTAATATTGATTAGTTGGGGAAAATTTGCAACTTTGGCCTTAGTTAACACAAATTATCAATTTAATTACCAAAAGTATCTAGATTTTGCCCTTTTTAGTTTTAAGCCCATTAACTCTTAATTGGTCATTGTCAAAATATCAAATGAATGAGAATGCAAATGAGGATGCAAATGCAAAGCTGCAAAGTTCACACGGGTGCATAAGCAGAAAGGACAAAAGAGTAAATCATTGAGAATGTCAGCTTAGCAGGATCAATAACAAACTCTCCATCCAGAATCATCTATTTTTTTCTTTTTTTGTTTTTCAGCATTTTTTGTTTTTGCACTTTTCTTCTCATATAAATAACAGGCATCAGCCTGATGTAATTTCATGAATTGAGTGTCAATTCAATTCTCCATATTGTCTCCTTCCTTGCTTTTATATTCATTTATTAACATGGTATCACAAAGCATCTAGCTCCCTGTCTGCGTAACTCTGATGGCTCGTCTAGGCGGTTCCGGCAACAATCATGGAGGTGGTCCTGCAGATCCATCACAATATCCTTCCAGCCCGTATTATGTTCATGCAGGAGATGGACCTTCGTCTGTACCAGTCACTCCTGTGCTAAATGGCTCTAATTACCATGCATGGGCTCGTTCTATGAGATGTGTCTTGGGTGCTAAGAACAAATTTGAGTTTATTGATGGGAGTATACCCATTCCTGGTAGCTTTGACCCAAGTTATAAAGCTTGGTGTCGTTGCAACATGATTGTACATTCATGGATTGTGAACTCTATATCAAAATCAATCGGCCAGAGCATAGTGTTTTTGGAAAATGCTATTGATGTTTGGAATGATTTGAAGGAGAGATTCTCTCAAGGAGACCTTATCAGAATTTCTGAAATTCAACAAGAGATCTATGGCCTCAGGCAAGGTTCCCTCTCTGTTACTGAATTATGCTCTGAGTTAAAAATACTTTGGGAAGAACTTGAAACCTACATGCCTATTCCATGTTGTTTCTATCCTGTTAAATGCACCTGTGCTGCAATGAGAAATGATAGACATTTTCATTCTCTTAATTATGCTATAAGATTTTTGACTGGTTTGAATGAGAATTTTTCAGTAGTGAAATCTCAGATCCTACTAATGGATCCATTACCTAGCCTGAACAAAAAAATTTCTATGGTTATTCAACATGAAAGACAAGGGAACTTTGCAGTTGGAGATGACTTTAAGGATCTTATAAATTATGTTGATTATAAGAGGCCACAAGGAAGAGGGAGAGGTTCAATACAAAACTCGGGATCAAGGAGAATTTGTACCTATTGTGGAAGAAATGGTCACACAGTGGAGACTTGCTACAGGAAGCATGGATTACCTCCTCACCTTCAAAAAGGAAATGCCTCAATGGCAAACAATGCTTTCAATGATGTTGCATATTCGAATGGAGATTTCTCAACTAATGGAGAAATGCATACTGCTCCTCCCAGTTTCACTCATGAACGATATAAGAAACTGCTTAATCTGATTCAAGGTTGTGGTATTAATCAACATTTTGCTACCATAGCTAACCAAGCTAGCATAGTCACTCAGGTTGGTCATTCACCAGCTGAAAATCAGAAATCAGGTAAAATCTACATCTATTCCTCTTTTAATAGTTTTTCCCTTGGCTGTTGGATCATAGATTCAGGTGCTAGTGATCATATATGTGTTTCATTAAAGAGTTTTCAGACTTTTAATGAGATAAAACCAATTAGCATAAGATTGCCTAATGGTCAGTTTTCAGTTGCAAAACATGCTGGTACAATCACCTTTTCCCCTGGCTTCTTCATTACAAATGTACTGTATGTACCTAATTTTTCTTTAAACTTGATATCAGTGTCAAAATTGGTTTCTACCTTAAAATGTGGTCTCATTTAATGATTCAATTTGTCTCATTCAGGACCAGAAATCTCAGAGGATGATTGGTTCTACTGAAAGGTTTGAAGGGCTATATCACTTAGTTTTTTATGCCAAGCATGCCTCTTGTTCCAATGTTCAAGCAACTGATACATAGATTCTACCAGAAGAAGCCTTATGGCATTTTAGGCTAGGACACTTGTCAATTTCTAGAATGATTTCTATGAATTTAGAATTTCCTTTTATTGTTGTTGATCCAAAAGTTGTTTGTGATGTATGCCATTATGATAGACACAAGGAATTACCATATAATACTAGTTTAAACAAAGTAGATTCACCTTATGAACTTATTCATTTTGACATTTGGGGGCCTATCTCCATACAATCTATTCATGGTCATTCTTATTTCTTGACTGCAGTTGATGATTTTAGTCGTTTTACATGGATTATTTTGTTGAAATCAAAGGGGAAGTAAGGCAATATATCCAAGATTTCCTCAAATTAATTGAAAATCAACACAATGCAAGAGTTAAGGCTATAAGGACTGATAATGGTCCTGAATTTGCAATGCCACAATTTTATGCCTCAAAAGGCATAGTTCATCAAACAAATTGTGTGGAATCCCCACAACAGAATGGAAGGGTTGAGAGAAAGCATCAACATGTACTCAATGTGGGGAGAGCACTTCTTTTCCAATCAAAATTACCAAAGTAATTCTGATCTTATGCCATTCTACATGCTACTTACATAATAAATAAGGTGCCTAGCACCCTGCTAAAAAATAAATCATCTTATTTTCTTTTGTATAAACATATACCTAATTTACATGATTTGAAAGTTTTTGGTTCCTTATGCTATGCATCCATACTGCACTCACATAGAATAAAACTTGCACCTATAAAAGCTAGGAAGTGCATTTTTCTTGGTTATAAACATGGTGTGAAAGGAGTTGTCTTGTTGGATCTCAGCAATAGGGAAATTTTCATTTCTAGAAATATCACTCACCATGAACATATATTACCATATAAATCTTCTTCACCCTTGTCCACCTGGACTTATCATCCCACACCATCCGCTTTACATCGTCAAAATAACACTCCACTACCTATTCATCAACCTACACCACCATCCACTCTTAAAACATAACCTACATCACCTACCACCATTCATCCAGAACCTACAAAAGCTGGAATCTCTAATTTTGAACCTGCTCTGAATCCTACTGCTCCAGATATGGCATAAACTACTACTGAACATATAAGGAGATCACAGAGGCAGAGGCACCCACCACAACATTTAAGTGAATATGTGTGTAGCCTTTCAAGCAGTTTAGTAGATACAATTACCTCAGGTATCTCCTATCCTATCTCATCCTTTCATTCTTTTTCAAACTTGTCACCTTCACATCATGCTTATTCACTGTCAGTCACACACAATTCTGAACCACACATATAATTGGAAGCTAGTAAGCATGAATGTTGGAATAATGCCATGAAGTTTGAATTGGATGCTCTTGAGAGGAATGGTACATGGATACTAGTTGATATGCTAGAAAATGTAAAGTCAATTGGTAACAAGTGGGTATATAAAGTGAAATATAGAGTATATGGATCTATAGAAAGATATAAGGCTAGATTGGTGGCTAAAGGTTACAATCAAGTTGAAGGCCTACATTTTTTTGACACTTTTTCACCAGTGGCTAAGCTCACAACAGTAAAGACTCTGTTGGCCATAGCTTCTGCTCATAGTTGGCATTTGCATCAACTAGATGTCAACAATGCTTTCTTGCATGGTGATTTACATGAGGATGTTTACATGGTTATTCCTCAAGGTGTCCAGTGCTCCAAATCCAATCAAGTATGAAAATTGCTTAAGTCATTGTATGGTCTCAAGCAAACAAGCAGAAAGTGGTATGAAAAGCTCACTTCATTGCTAATAAGTCAAGGCTATCAACAATCCAATGCAGATCACTCATTATTTACATTTTAGAATGGTAAAAGTCTCAAAACTCTTCTTATCTATGTGGATGATGTGATTCTAGCAGGAAAATCCATTGAAGAACTCACTAGAATGAAGAGAATTCTGGATTCCAGTTTTAAAATCAAGGATTTGGGAACATTGAAGTATTTTTTTGGGTTGGAAGTTGCACACTCCAAGTCAGGAATCTCAATCTGCCAAAGAAAGTATTGCTTGGATTTGTTGCATGAATCTGGTCTGCTTGGGTCTAAGCCTGCCAAAACACCACTTGATCATTCAATTAGGCTGCATCAAGATTAAGGGAAACCATATGAAGATGTAGCATCCTATAGAAGATTGATTGGGAAACTTCTGTACTTGAATAACACTAGGTCTGACATTACATTTGCCACCCAACAATTGAGTCAATTCTTAAGCAAACCTACTATGACCCACTACAATGCTGCCAGCAGGGTTGTTAGATACCTCAAAGGCAGTCCTGGCCGAGGTCTATTCTTCCCAAGAAAATTAGAAATTCAACTGCTAGGATTTTCTAATGCAAATTGGGCTGGTTGCTTAGATTCAAGGAGGTTCATTTCAGGATATTGCTTCATCTTGGGTGCATCTTTGATCTCTTGGAGAGCTAAGAAGCAGCATACAGTCTCAAGATATTCCTCCGAAGCAGAATATAGGGCACTCTCCACCGCTGCTTGTGAATTACAATGGTTACTATATTTGATACATGATTTACACATTACTTGTACAAGACCACCTGTCCCATATTGTGATAATCAGAGTGCTTTGCACATAGCTGCCAACCCGGTGTTTCATGAAAGGACTAAGCATCTTGAAATAAACTATCATTTTGTTCACAATAAGATCCAAGAGGGTGTTCTTCGCTTGCTGCCAATCTCATCCAAGGAGCAACTAGCTGACTTTTTCACCAAGGCATTACCTCCTCCTTCCTTTGTTCCATCTATTTTCAAGCTGGGCATGATTGACATTTACCATGCTCCAGCTTGAGGGGGGATGTCAAAATATCAAATGAGCGAGGATGCAAATGCAAAGCTGCAAAGTTCACATGGGTGCATAAGCAGAAAGGACAAAAGAGTAAATCATTAAGAATGCCAGCTCAGCAGGATCAATACCAAACTCTCCATCCAGAATCATCTATTTTTTTTCTTTTTCTATTTTTCTGCATTTTTTGTTTTTGCACTTTTCTTCTCATATAAATAACAGGCATCAACATGTAATTTCATGAATTGAGTGTCAATGCAATTCTCCATATTGTCTCCTTCCTTGCTTTTATATTCATTTATTAACAGTCACTTTTAACAAATAATAAAGCTATGTATTAAACTATAAAAATCTGGTTATGCCAGTCTTTTGTCCTAATACCACTGATTACTAAGCATGAGATAATTATAAAGGCAATGTGATACCTAATCCAGATGAGAAAGAGAGAGTTAAATGAGGTAGTATTGATTACAAATTATTGTATCTCTAAAGGAATGGTCACAAAGTATAACAAATATCTGATAATATGAAAAAAAATGTATAACAAATCTCTCAAAAATTTAGTCTTGCACATAAAGCAACTATGACCAGAGACAACTACTACAACGATTCCATGCATTAAAAGAATTAGAGTCTAGAACCACAAGTCACAATGATCATCTTCTTAAATAATTATATATAGGAATCATTTATAAACGACGAAGAAAAGGAAAGTCATTGATGTGAATCAAAGAAGCTCTTAAACATTCTTCGTTTTTAATCACTTATTTGAATATCATTGTATTAGTTCCTAAACACTTAAATATTCTTTATATATCTGTTAGATAGCATTGAAAGTTTTATTTTCAGGTATTTGAAAAGGCTTTAGAAGATACAATATTTAGAGTTAAAGTTTAGGGAGGCTTGTCAAATGAATGTCTAGCTAAATGTAAGATTTATGTTATATTTGAAGTGGTTATAGTTATAAAAAAAAAAAATGTATTGATTTGCGTGTTAATTATTTGAACCTAGCTCTCTTGAAGGTTTGAGAGTGAACTAAGAAGTCCCTTGATTGTTATGTTCCTCGTCTTCTTGTTTCATTTTAAATTTGGGCCAGTCTTGTGAAAATGCTCTTTTGAAACTGTTTCCAAACTAAGATTTGATCAAACTCATGCATGTTCAGGAGAATTGTTTGAAACATACGAAGATCATTTCCAAACTTTAGAATAAGTTATTTTGTCTTTATTTCTTTGGCTAGTGAATGTTCGGAAAAAAAATTATTTTACCAAAAATCATTTGGAGACAGATTCACTCTCTTCTTTTTGTTTTTCTGTGTTATTTTAGAAATATATTAGAATTTTATGAATAAATAAAAAATATTTTTTATTGGGTATTATATTGAAAATTAATTTTATTTTTCTCTATCCAAAATGAATATATGTAATAATAAAAAATCAATGAATTAATAAACTAAAAAATAAAAAATAAATGAAGTAATAAGTTAAATTAAAAATATAAATTAAGATAAATTCTATGAGACATTTATAATGATAGAATTTTAGTATTATATAGAACTATAAAAAGATGGAAAGATGAAAAGACGGGGGAAAATTAAGATTTTTGATAAAGAAAAAGATGAGAAGCGTGAGTTGCACACCTGTTGACGGCCGGTAACCAACTCACATATAATCATGTTATATTATACGCTAATTAAACTTTATTATAGATTTTACATGTTTGCCTGCACGGTGGAAGTAGAAAGGAAAACAAATTAGTTAATGTAAGTAGCAATATTTTTCCAAGAGAAATAATTGTCGTTAAAAGGTAGAATGATTCTTTCAATGGTAATGTTGGAACTTCATTGGTCACTTTGTGCCAATGACATTCCTACAGCTTTCTTTATTCCAATTTTATTCGTTATTCGTTAGTCTTCTGCTTTTGTTAATTAAAGCTTTTGACGCAAGAGCACTCTTGTCTTGATTTATATTGGATTCAAAGAAATAGAAAGGAAATCTTTTTTTTTTTTATTTTCCCGAATATCCTTTTTCCTAAAGCCAATCTTATTCTTAAAAATAATCTTATTTGAAATATTGTCATATACTAAATATGCACAATTTTTTTTTAACAAAGATTCAAATTTGATTTATCACAGTAAATTAATTCCTTATGCTGAATTACTAGTTCCTTCTGTTAGACTTAACTCTCCTTGGTTGGAGAGAAATTTTTTGGCATGAGTTGTATGAAAGAAAATGTTAATTAGTATCATAAAATATTTATTAACGAATTAAAAAATATATATTTTTATTAAAATATATAAAATTATGTTATTCATAATTTTTTATACTCTTTTTATGATATTCATATTAAATATTTTTTATTTGATTTCCTAAACTAATATCTTAAAGAAATTAGTCACCCATATCCAAAAAGAATAATGAGTTGAGAGTCGTGTATTGGTTAACTAATATTCATAAATGTTAATTAGTATCATAAAATATTATTAAGTAATTAAAAAAATATTTTTATTAAAATATATAAAATTATGTTATTCAAATTTTTTTTACTCTTTTATAATATTTATATGAAATATTTTTTATTTTAATTTCTTAACTAATATTTTAAAGAAACTCGTCACCCATATCCAAAAAAGAATAATGAGTTGAGAGTCGTGTATTAGTTTGCTGAACTAGTTCCAATACCATTGTGGGGTCGTAATAGTCGTATATATAGCATTGAAGATATACATTTTTATTTTTCTGTTCTAGGAAATAGGGAATGGTAGAAGGAAGGAATATTCTGCGTCCTTGTATGTTACTGTTCATGGACCAGACAAAAGGGATATTCGAAGGAGGATATGGAAGAACAATACTACACATGTCACCCACAACACTCTTCCCAGTCTTCCCTTTTCTTTTTTATGAGTATGTTTTTTCCCTCTAAAATTTTCTTTTGCTTTTCCTTTCTAATAGAGAACAAAATAAAAGAGATGAAAATGGATATTAAAGGTATGGGTTGTAGTCTAGCTTGAACGAGAAGAATGAAGTTGGAAAGCAACGAACCACTCATTATTAATTGTATGCTCAGCTCAGGGACAGGGAATTTGATGCACTCTCCCTCTTACGCACACTAGCCTTTCCCTTTTTTATTTTTAATTAAGAAAGAATCACATTATCTTTTGTTTCTCACTGTCCTTCTACTTTTACTCTTTTGGTTGTTAGGTTCCTTTTATTTAATAATAAAGAATAAAGATCAATAAAGAGGGCACTTGACTCGGGGCAGCCTAACAGATCCAAATTAACAATAATTAAACCTTAATGCGACCATTGTAAAAATAAAAAAAAGTGACTAGCAATCAATATCTATATACTAAAAGAGAAGTAAATGGAAAATACTGAAATACTCATGGTTGAGAGGTTGACAGCTGTCCAAAATTTTGGTTTTTTGGTCAAAATACTCATAGCTGAGAGCTTGATACCTGTCAAAATTTTTTGTTTTTTGGTCATTTATGCCTTTCTAGGTTGGGTTGGTTTTCTGCCACCTTGTTGCCATGTGTTTTTTGGTCCATTTCCTTGGTTTTTTTGGTCTTTTAGGCTTTTCATTTTCCACTCTCTTGGTTGCTCCACGTATTGTTCCAGATGTCCTCTTTTCTAACCTTTTCATTTTCCACTCCCTTGATTGCTTCACCTATTGTTATAGGTGTCTCCTTTTCCAATCTTCATCCCAAGTCTTTTCAGTTTTCTTTTTATTTTTCCATTTCTCTTTCTCCCGTGGCAAAAGGCTCCTTTCTCTTTCTCTCTCACTCACTTTCTTTCTCTGTACAACTTGGAAGCTTTCTCTCTCTCAAAACAAAGCTCCTCGAGAGGGGTTTTGACGAAAATGCAATTGAGGTTTTAGCTTCAGGGGAGAAGCTCAGTAACAAAGGGAAAACAAGGGAGGGTTAAGGAGACAGAGGGTGTTTTGAATGAAGCAGTTTATTCTCACTGCCATGGCTTCTTCTCAGTTCAGAAGATTATCAGGTTTCACTGCTTTGCAGTTTTCTTCACGAGTGTCCTTTTATAGCATTAACATCTCGGTGTTATATTTTTTCTTACTGATTTTTCAATTTTGTTTTTGGTTCCTTTTTATTTTGTCGGGCTAACGTCGAAGAAGCATCCAACAAGCATGTTTTTTCCTCTTTTGTTGTTATGCATGTTTGTTTCATTACTATTTGTTTTTATTTGTAAGGTTCTAATTTTGTTTATTGTTATGCATGTTTGCTTCTTAATAATAGTTATTTTTTTTTATTGATTTTTCAACTCTGTTTTTGGTTCCTTTTTTATTTTCCCGAGCTAATTTTTTTGTCATCTTCCCCATATGGGTTGTAAGTTATGTGTTTGATGAAATGCCTAAATGAAGTTTTAGTTTTTAATCTTAAAAATTCATGTGCATCAGTGCACATCCTGCAAATTCCACGCTGGGTGTCTAATGAATGATACATGCAAGATTTTGATGATAATCATTGTAACAATTGATTGGTATTGATATCATTTATATTCTTTAATTATTTTAATCCATTGTTCAACAGGAAGAAGCGCAGGTTTTTTTCTTGTTCTATCTAAGTTTGTGTTTTTTTATTTTCTTTAATTATTATTATTATTATTATTATTATGTAGTTGGGTGTCCTTTTTTATCTTATAATGGCCGAGTGAACTTTGAAATTTTTCTTTAAGGTTCCTGGTGTGTGTAGGTGGTGATAACAAAGAAAATCAAAAAAGGTCTTAGAAGATTAAAAAGGTACTCCCTTGACTTGGTTCCATTGCCTGTGCTTAAAGTCTTTATAATTATTGTTAGTCAAAAGCTTTAAAAAAAGTGATTTTAAGATTCTGAAAAATGTGAGTTTTTATAGAGACTGTTTTAGAAGCTATTATTATTATTATTATTATTATTATTATTATTATTATTATTATTATTATTATTATTTAGTTGAATGTCCTTTTTTTTGTTATAATGATCGAGTGAACTTTAAAATTAAATAGTCTCTAATATCTATTTTAAGTTTATAACATATGAAGGAAATTCTTTGGGCAATTATTTTTAACATTTTGCTTCTCAAGCAGTAGAAAAGAAGCACACTTTATTTTATTTTGATTGGTTCACTTCTTTTAATGGGTTTGAGTAACTAATGCACCTAAATCATTGTCCTCCTTTTAAGTTTGGCTTAGGACGTGTATAAACAGCATTGGTGTGGATAAGCATTCTTTAGGGAAAATGGCATCAGTAAAGAGACAAATGAGAAAGCCAATCACATTTAACTTTTGTGTGTTCTACCAACCATTGTTAGCCTCCCGAGAGACTTGATGGTTAAGAGCATTGATCTCTTTATTGCATTATTGATGCTAAAAATGATGTGGTGTATTGCTAATTTGTTGTCGTGGCATATACTAAGAAGATAATATGGGGTATTGTTAATTTGTTCTTATTCATTTAAAGTTTTGTTTGAATTTTTTATTTTAATTTTGATATGGTGGGTGCAGCTGAGGGTTACACACATGGGGATGTATTTTTACATTAAACAAGAACTTCTATCATTTCATAATATATCCATTGTACTGATTGTTCACTTTTATTTGATGAGGCTGCAAACTTTTGCTTCCCTGCTTCATTCTTTTAGTCAATATTTTGTATTTAATTAAAAAAATGTTTAAATTGCATCCCTTGATATAAAAAATTATAATGTATGTACCTATTTCATTCTTTTGAAAAATAACTCCTCGCCATCCGCTAAAATTTGTCCCTTTTTTTATACATTTACCTCGACAAACCTGGGGTTTTTGATGCATACAAGTATTTTTGTTGGAACGTGGATATATAGTTAAAGAAATTGCTTAGTACTTTACTGATATTTCTCAATTCTTTTAAACACATTCTTTGCCTTGCTCTATTTTCCCATTTTTTTTTTCCTAAATCATGCACACATATTGGCTGATAATATTAATGTACTGTTGCAGGCTTTAATAGGTCGAATTGGTTGCCTTGAGCAGCCAGTGTTAACATGCAAAGCCGGGTGGGGATTCCAATGATATGTCGACTGAGGTTGTCAAGAATTCTTGGAAAAAAAGAGCAAAGGAATCAGTCATGATTAGCAAAGGGGAGGTAAAAATTGCATCTGTAGGCTCTTCTTAGATGTGGTTTAATGTTGATGACTCAAATGGTTTCCCTGAATTAGGGAAGAATTACAACTATATAATAATTGCTCAACTCTTGCTATATGGATACCGTGTAACCATGACAACTTTCTCTTTCTTTTTCCTCTTTTCAGGCTCTTTGGAATTTTTTACAATAGTAGTTACTGCTTTATATATCAAAATTTAGTGCTTTTTCTTAGGCATCAATATAGGGCTCTGATTTTGTGGCAAAAGCTGTGGATTTAGTAGCCAGAGAATTAATAACAAGTGCATCACTAGGACAAAGTTTGATCTGCGTTGCTTTTTTTCTCTTGCTATGAATCCTGATATGTGCCAAATTGAATATAGGCTTCCTGCAATGGTAGTTACACAGGTACAGCTTGACCGTGCCAAGGTATTCACGAAGTCTGCAGTTCTAATGAATTTAGAGTCCAGAGTATGCTCTTTCTAACTCTCACTGGTAGTTTGAATGATATCTAATTTCTTTCATTTGAATGATATCTAATTTCTTTCATTTACTCTTCTCTCCGCACCTGAATTAAAAATAATGTGTCCCTCTTGTATCTTTGCTTCCTTCTATATTATGATATATTTTGCCAAATCCCCAAAACAACAAAAAAAAATGATTGAATGTAAATAGGGAAATTAGGTATATTATTAATCTTCTTTATAAAGGAAATGTTGAATAATTCATTATTTATATTATTACAATAATTAATATTTTTTATATCTTTTGGTTTATCAGAAGGAGTAGTGGATACGATTTAGGATCATTGTTACAATAGGCAAAATTGATGGTGATCGTACATAGTGGCTAGGGAAGGATATAATGGCTACTGCTGCAGTTATTGGACTCGGTGGAGGAAAGAGACTCTTGAGTTCATCATACCATTACTTTGATATTATAGAAAAGCTTTCTTATGGCACTGATTTTGGATCCACACACTATCAAATTGGATTTAAGTATTATGACTTTTTCATCGTAACCATGAACATATTTCATTTTATGTTGAGTATTGGCAATTGTTCCTTATGTTATCATGTGCTTGGCATGATATCAGAAGAGAGCTTGGAATGGAAATAATTGAGGAACATACAGTGATGGAATATTCTAAGGTGATGCATCCTGCAATACTTAGTAGTTTTTTAGCAGATTTTTGTATGTTTAAATGTTATTGTTTTTTGACAGGTCAACAAGAAATGTGAAAAATGTGGCCATGGGGAAGCTATCTATTATACTAGACAGGTATCTTTAATGTAGATTTGCCAATTCAATTTGAAGCTCTTATTTAACAGTCTAAATTTATTTATTTTAATCATTCTAATTTCAGATGAGATCAGCAGACAAAGGAAAAACTACTTTCTACACATGTACCGGCTATGGTCATCCGTCTCAGGAGAATTAGTGGTTTACTTTAAGGTTATGCTTAGTTTGGGAGAGAAAAGTGGAAGGAAAAAGAAAGATAAAGAGTGAAAACTGAGATGATTTTTTGGTAGGGGAGAAAATGAAAAGAAAGTTAATTTTTCTTCTTCTTATTTGATTGTCTATAAAGGAAACTTTGTTGGTTATATCATATTCCATATTACAAAACTTCATGCCACAAAAGAACTGGCCAAAGCATTTGCAAATTAAAAAATTACGAGCATAAGGCTACATAGATAATTCAACGTAAATGATATACACAAAGTTAAATATTTATGTTCCCCTAAGCTTTGATGATTACAAAATAAGGTTTGGTCTTTAATTAAATAAAGTGTTACTAAAAATAATCCCGCAGACAATGGGAATAGACATGGCAAAAGAGGATTTCATATATAAATTCATAGTGCTCGAATATCAGTGTTATTCAAAAAAGAAACTATACACATATAAATATACAATTCTAAATACAAATCTATTAAAATGCTGGAATGAAAATATATCCCATGTGAAAAATAAATAATTTTTAAAGTGCCACAAATTTAAAAGGGAGATTGGTTATTATTACTAATAATAATCGAGTGGCCCGCTGCTGTAATTTTGTTGTTGTTGTTGTTGTTGTTATTATTATTATTATTATTATTATTATTATTATTATTATTATTATGTGTTGTTAATTTAATTTTAACAAGTGTGTTTATTTTTTATCTTATTAACTTTTCAACTTATTATATATCCTTTTTGATGTTTTATTTTTTAAATCACCTTTTTCTTTTTCAGTTAATTAATAATGTTTCTATTTTTATCTTGCTGATTGCTTCCTGTATTCTTACATAATATATTTCTGATTTTCTGTGTATTTTAGTTATTTCTCTTTATATTTATGAGTGAAATCAAATTATACTATGAATTTCATATTTATTGTAATTGAAAATACTCTACTAACTTTAATGCTAAGATTTACACGGGAGACAAATCACGTCGGTAGTATAATGAAAAGTAGAAATTTTCCTTACCTTCTCTTTTTGTATTTAATTAATTAATTAATTTCTTTTGTTATTATTATTATTATTATTATTATTATTATTATTATTATTATTATTATTATTATGTGTTGTTGATTTAACTTTAGCAAATGTGTTTATTTTTTATCTTATTAACTTTTCAACTTATTATATATCATTTTTGATGTTTTATTTTTAAAATCAGACATATACAATAGTGAGTAATTATATAAAAAATAATCTATTTGGCACTTTAAAAATTAATAGTGAGTAATTTTAAATTTGTGACACTTTAAAAGTTATTTATTTTTCACATGGGATATATTTTCATTTCATCATTTTAATAGATTTGTATTTAGAATTGTTTATTTATATGTGTATAGTTTCTTCTTTAAATGCAGTTAATAGAACATGAACATGGATTTGAAATTGATAATTTTTCTCTTATTTCAGGTAATTAGAGAAAATAGTGTGGTCACTGATGAGGTGCTTGAAATTCAAGTGTTTAACTGTAAATTAACAATTGTTATGTGACCTCACAAATGTAAATATGGAATAATTTATATTATAATTGACATACTGTGATATATTTATAAAAAAAACTATTTGACTTATTTGAAATTTCAATTCTCAATTTAATTACACTTTCTTTTTATTTTTTAACCCTTTTAGTTTTAAACACTTATTTTGTTTTTTATGTTTGAGCCTTATGAGATTCATCTTAATATAATTTGTTAATTTTGTGTTCTGAAACAATTATTTTGCATGAACATCAAGTTTTCTTAATCAAGTGATCTATGTGTATGCACAAATTTTAAATTCGCATAAAGAATGAATTTCAAATTCACATAAATATCAACCTTTGAAGTTTGGTTAATCGAGTGACCCGTGAGTACGCACGAGTTACTAATTAGTAAGAAATAAAAGTTTCACCTCCATGAGTTTAGGTTACGTGGACTTGATATAGTGTAAATCTATCAATTTATCCTCCTATATACCCCTTTGCGCGTGTGATAATGGTCATGCAACCTTTTTACATTGTGATTTAATAAAATTCTTTTTAAGATTAATTTTAAATTCAACAGCTTGCCATAAAATCCTTGTTTTTAATGTGACAGTTTTTCATTTGGTCGAATAACGAAAATTGTATAGATTTCTATTTTCTGTCTTCAATCATCATTAATCATTTGACCATTTTATTAATTATGAAATTTATGTTTCAATTATCATTAATTATTTTTAATTACCGTCTTTATTAATATTAATTCTTCAAACAGTCATATGGTTCCCTTCGGTCTTGTAATTAAATACGAGTCTCTCTGACCAAGTTTGTCACACCAAGAAAAAACTTCTCTTCTCTTCCTTTCATTTTTCTTCACTGCTCCTAGATTCAAATTTTCTCCCTTTCTAGTTTTGTAGCCTCAACAAGTCAAGTTCTTGTTGTATTATGCGGATTTACATAGGATACCGTGGATAAATCCTTCAGAACATAACTCATATACACACCCCGTGAAATAATTCTTCGTGATCTTCAACAATGTTTTCAACAGACAACAATACATTTGTGAGCCAAAATGTTGTTGTTATTGGCAAACACTATTTACTATTAACTAGTATCGATGCTAATGACAACCCAATTAATAAACAATCAAACTAAATATATAATACATTAATAGTTTGGGGAGACATGTTAGTGGTTATTGATTAAGCAACTTGCAAATTGATTCTTTACACCATCAATTTCCTCAGTGGAGAAAGGATTTGGATTCTCAATATTTTTCCAATTTCAGAGCATAAACCCATTAACTAGATCAATCCAAATCAAACTGAAGAGAAAATTCTCAATTAGTTTGAATCATCGATTCGATTTGTATTTTGAAAGTATAAACCTGATAAATTTGTTTCAAAGATCAAATTTGAACATGTAGAACTCAAACTAACTTAAATCCATATTATTTAAAAAATTTATGTTGTTTAATTCTATAATTCTATGAATTTAATGTTTTATAATTTTTTATGAACTAATGTTAGTTAGTTTTTTTATTAATAAGAAAATTTTGAACTCACGACTTCTTTTTTCTCCTTCTTTCTTTCACCACTAAATTAATTTTATAACTCCTTTTAATGTTTTGTAATATATTTTTGGATCGAGTGTCTTAAAGACATTAATTAAAGAATCTCAATAAATATAATTTTTTTTTATTAAGAATTACGTTGGGATTATATTCAAAATCAAGAGGAAGTACACTGTTACATTTCTTAATAAAAAAAAACTTTTCATTTTGTATTTCTTAACAAGTACCTTTTAATTAGAACACTAACTAGCTTTTTCCTATAGTTTTAACTCAGTTCCTTCTACGTTTGAAGTTTGCACATTAAAAAGGTCCTGTACTGAAGTTACATCTCTTTCTCGTTAGAAAAATGTTGGTGGAAAGGATTAACCCTGTAGAGTATTGAATCCTATAGAAACTCTGATAATTTGAAAAATCAACCTTACAACGAAAAGTTTAATCTAACCTGACCTGGATTTCCAAATATCTTGCCAAAATTTAACAAAAAGAGCAAAAATCCGTTTGCATTGTAAAGGGGAATCTTCTTGGCTTCATACCCACTTCACTAAAGATAGTAGCAGAAGAAGATTCTCCGTTGTTAGCATCCTTTATCGCTCTTTTAGCGAGGTGATTTTTTATTTCTGCCCTCTTTAAGCTTCGTGAGTTGTGTTCCCTTAATTTACAGTCACCGAATTGGAACTAAGATATTCGTTGCTTGTGCGCAAATATTTTATTCTATATGGTGAATGTCTCATTTTTTAGAATTAGATATTCCTCTTTTTAATTTTCTCTCTTGATGCAATCAAATCCGGACAATTATGCAACTTTTGGACTCGGAGAAAGTTGCAAGGTGGATTGATACTAAACCTATTTTGAATATGTGCTTTCTTTTTCCCTTTCTCTTTATTCAATGTGGTGGTGAAAATTATGTTGATGGTATATGCTCTCCCAGCTCAAAGTGGTTGCTATTAATTAATTAATCATGGTAGAATCATTAATACCTGCTCTAACAGCAATATTGCATACTACATAGGTAAGGACACCTACAAGTACAACGTTGCCCTACACATAGCCAACATTTGGTACCCAATTGGCTTGATGGACGATTATATATTCTCGTCACTCCTTAAATTTGAGTTTTAATTTTGCTACAATACAAAACTATATGGCAAACCATCTATTTTTATTTAGTGAAAGTGAAGAACTATAGTATCATACTACTTAGTTTATATTTCATGGTGTTTGGTCTAGTCTTAATAAGGAATAATATATATATATATATATATATATATATATATATATATATATATATATTTATTTATAAAACTAATACCATTTGAGAATGTTAATGGTGAAATCCTACATGGCAAATGACATGTCATCATCTCCTTATAAATACAAACTTATCATTGTTAGATAAAATTGACGGTCACAGCTTAATTTGACATATTTTAAAAATTAAAAAAATTAATTGAACTAAAAAAATCAAATCAATCCAGTAAAACATAAATTAGAGGAATAAAAAATTAGTTTATTTTTTAATAAATTATTCCAATAAATTTTATGATGATAAAAATTTATGATAGTTCTCAAATAGTAATAGATTATTAAATAAGTATTTGATTAAAATTTTTTGATAAAATGATTACTTTTTTTCAAAAGTTATCTTAGAAAATAATAACTAATTAAGAATAGGAAAATACCCTTAAATTAAACTAAATATGTGTGGGTTACTTACCCAAACACAACTTAAACAACAACTATAAAATATAAATTACATACCTCATGACAAATACACATGCGTTTTCCTTGTTTAAGATGGACCACTTGATCGATGTTCTTGTATATGCATCATTATCCTTGTGGTTATTGCACAAAGAGAAACTTTGAACCAAAAACTCATGGATATCCGCTAAAGCAAATTCAATCCCAGGTTAAAAGAAAAAGAAATCAAAGAACCAAAAATAAAGGAACAAAGATAACACACTGTTAGTGAAGTTTGATATAAAGTTGCTGGAGAATCTGAGTCTCATTTACAATACAGAACTGCTATTTTAGTTCAAAAAAAGTCATACGAAAATTGACAACACTGTTGTTTGTTAAAGGTTAAATAAAGAATTAATTCCTAGACGACACTATTTTTTGACTTTGTCTCTACATGATTGTTTTTTGCATTTTACCTCATATATATATATATATATAATGGTAATATAGTATACTCCTATAGAAAGTAAATACAAAAAATTGTTTGTTAGTTATAGGTAAAAAAAAAATACTACATCTAATTAATAATGCTGAAACGTGGACAAATGGGAAGGACTATTTTGTAAATGTCTTTTTCATGTAGGAACATAAAGCCTAAAACTTTATTTCTCATCATGAGTATTAATCTATTGGTGTTTTAGGCTCTTTGTCAAGAAAATTCAGCAAAAAAAAAAAAAAAACAAAGCCTAAAACGAAAAATGTAGAGACTAATTAAGGACCTGTTTCAATCCCTTCTTATTGCTGATAAAAAAAATCCCTTTTTATTTTAAAAATTATTTTCTAAAATAATTTAAGCTACTCGTCAATCAATTTCAAATCCAAAATCTATAAAAAAAATTAAAAATTATTTATAAAACAATAGTTTTAAAAACCAAAAAACAGAAATAGTTGGAAGATATATATTTTTCCATCTTGTTTTGTTTTTATCTTGTTAAATCTTTATTAGTTGGAAAAAGATACTCATAGAATATATATATAAAAATAAATCCTAATATTAGAGCACAAAAAACTGATTAATACGTAGTATTCTCGAACTCTTTATTATCTTCTCTTGGCAGTAACTTATATATGAATAGAAAGTGCAAATAAAAAAAACTTGTGAAAAGAAAGCTAAAATTAGGGAGGTACAAGAGGGATAGAATGAAAGAATAAAGTATACAGGGGAAAAATAACAGTAAAAAGAAGCTTAAGAATCATCTTTTTCTATATTGTTGATTTTGAATTGATGCAATAACACTCAAAGTAATTTGCTAAAACCAGGCTCTAAGCACAAGACTCTGTTGTCAGATTCTCTGATTCCTTCTCTCATTGCACCTCTCTCATTTTATTTTTTTAATTTTTGTTTTTGAAGGAAGTTAAATTGTTCTCCTTTATCCCCCCCCTACTTTTCTTCTTTTGTTTTCTCTCTCTCCAAAACCCTACTTTATTCCATTGAACTCACTCCTAAAAAGAAGACGATCCCCCCTCGATCCTCCTTGTGTTCACAAACAACATCACACCCCTTTTCTCTCTCTCTCTCCCACTTACACTAGAAAGGAATAAGAGGCCAAACACCCTCTTTTCCTATTGTTTGTTCCTACATACCTCAAGTGTTGTCATTAACATATTTTCATCCTAAACAATAGTTCTTGTTGCTATATATTCGTTATCCTTAATTAACCACATACGTGAAATTTAAAGATGCCATCACAAGCAGAGCTAAGCATGATGGATTACAAGCCCTACAGCTACTCCACACTGCTGAAATCATTTTTAGATCAAACTGAAACTGATCAGACCTACAAGCTTGAAGAGTTCCTCTCTCGCTTAGAGGAAGAACGTGTCAAGATTGATGCCTTCAAGCGCGAGCTTCCTCTCTGCATGCAACTCCTCACCAACGGTACAAGTTTCAATCAATCATCATCATGGTTTCACCAAAGAAACATATCAAACGTAGTTGATGATATTCCAAATTCCAATGAACCAATTAAAACATGGAATGTCCTAAACCCTAAAGTTTCATCAATACCCCATGATGAAAATATTATATATACTTTTATAAAAAAAACTCAGTATATTCATCTTTTTTTTCTTCTGTTCTTCCAAATAATATAAATGGCTTTTGTATTAAGGTCTTTTTTTTTAACCTCTTGCTCTCTTTCTAGTAGTCTTCTTCTTTTGCTTTTCCTTCTCATATAAAAGTGAGAGAATTACATCTTCTTTATTGTTATTAGAGAGTTGCTATACATAACCACAGAAATCTAAGAGTTTTGATACAATTGTTTGGGCACATAAAAAAAGGGGAAAGAAAGTTTCTCAATATACAAAAACCCTTGGAAAAAATTTAGGGTACCATAGAATTTCTCTTATTATAATTTATTATTTTGGTATACACAATCATTAGTCTCAAATTTTATCCTTTTTGAATGCAAAGTAACAATCTTAATTTCTTTCAATCTTCAATTTCGCGTAGCTGTGGAGGCTTCAAGGCAGCAACTACAAGCCTTCAGATCAAACCAAGGAACGAGGCCAGTTCTGGAAGAATTCATGCCAATATTAAAGCATCCAAACTCTCAAGAAAGCGCTGAAAAAACATCAAACATATCTGACAAGGCGAATTGGATGACATCAGCTCAACTATGGAGCCAAGCAAGTGAAGGAACCAAACCACAATCCACAATTACATCATTACCTAAAGAAGGTGCTGATATTGGCTTTAGCGTGAGCCCGAAGCTAGCCCTAGACAACAAACATAGGAATGGGGGAGCCTTTTTACCATTCTCAAAAGAACGAAACTCGTGTCAAGGATTAAGGGGTCTTCCTGAGTTGGCCCTTGCATCTCCTGAGAAAGAAATTGAGGAAAATAAGTGTGAATTAGAGGCAGAGAAATGTTCGAAAAGGGAGAATCCAGGCAAAGGAGGGAGTTGTGAAGGGGTTAATGTTGATCAGGGAAAAAGTGCTTCAGTTGCATCTGAGGCACAAACAGCAAATACTACCACCACCACAACTAACACTAGTGGCCAAACTCATAGGAAAGCAAGAAGGTGTTGGTCACCGGATTTGCACCGTCGATTTGTTAATGCTCTTCAGATGCTTGGTGGATCTCAAGGTATCACCAATTAAATATATTTTTTGCTCTATTGAAATATGACTCTTATTTTTTTTTATTTTAAAAAAATCATCTGTTTTGTTTTTTTATTAAGAAAAACACCCTTTATGAAAATATAATTAAAAACATAATTTTTATGCATTTTAAAGATTATAAATAGATAAAATTATTTTTTTTAAAAATAATTGTAGGTACTAAAAATAGATTTGAAAAGATTACCTCATTTGTACTTAAAACAAAACTATTGCAGAGAAATGGTAATTTTACATAAAAATAATTAAGGGAGAGAACAAGATACAATTATGGGATGTAATAAATGATACAATGAAAGAAAATATATATAAAAATAATATTGTATAAATCGATGCATGAATTATTACATGGATAACACATTTCTTTAGCAATCCTGAACTTATTTTTATAAGCTACATAATAATCCTGACCGGAACTATAATCATTGCTGCAATCCAATTATAATCATTGCTGCAATCACTAATAAGTGTTCTCTTTCTTTTTGTTGTTTGTCACTTTACAGTGGCCACCCCAAAACAGATTAGGGAGCTGATGAAGGTTGACGGTTTGACCAATGATGAAGTTAAAAGCCATCTCCAGGTACTTCTCTCTCTGGATTGTACATATAGACAGGAATGAAAGAGCTACTTTGTTGTTGTACTATTATTATTGCTTCACTGACATCTTAGTTAATATCACTTTGAACAATATCTATTATGAAGATGTAACCAATTAATCACAAGTGAAGCCTAAACAATTTTAAAAGAAATATTTTACTAACGAGAAAATTATATATTATATTTTTGTTAATATGTGATATTTTTTCTAATAAATATAATATTTTTTGTTTTATAAAAATTAAAAAAAAATGTATTTTTGTTGGGTGTCTAAAACTTATATTTTAATTACTTTACCCTTAAACCAACTATGCATATAGTTGAGCATTTGGAAATACTTTTGTTTTTGGTTGTCTTCTTTTTTATAGTTCCTTTGTCTTTTTTCTTGCACTTTCTGATCAAGTTCCCATGTTAAAATTTGTTCACAGAAATATAGGCTTCACACTAGAAGACCCAGTCCGAGCCTACATACCGGAGGACCAACACCCCAGCTTGTAGTCCTTGGAGGAATTTGGGTGCCACCGGAATATGCCACAACTACAGCAGCCATGACAAATTCCGGTGACCCCACACTCTATGGCCCACATCCTACCTCACAAGTGGCACCACCACACTACTGTGCAGCCACCCAAATGCCCCAAGAATTCTATAACTCAGCGTTGCCGTTATCGTTGCTGCCACCACCACATGACTACACCCTTCATCATCATCATTTTCACATGTACAAGACAGCAGCACAGACACAAAACTCTCCGGAGTCCGATATTCGGAGCAGTGGCGACCGGTCAGAGAGCATTGTGGATGGGAAGTCGGAGAGTGGTAAATGGAATGGAGAGAGTGGAGAGAAGAAAGGGTTGGCAGCACTAAGAGATCAAGAAGGGGAAGAGAGCACTGGAAGTGAGATTACTCTTAAATTCTAGGGCTTATGTGGTTACTATGAGAATCAATTTTAGAACTTGCTAGGATTTTTTATTTTGATTATTTTTAACCTTGCATGATAGCATGCATCCCATGTTCAATTAGTCATTTAACACGAGTGGGAGGAAGTAACAACCAATTAAGGAGAAGATATCCTCATAAATTTAAACTTTTCATAGAAATATCTGTTTGTATTGTAAACAAGGGATTGGTGAAGGTGAGGGCATAAAGTGTGCGTCTGTTTTGTTTCGCTTTGTGTGAATACGTGATGTTAACAACATAATATGAGAGGAAGAATTCGATTATATATATATATATAGTTCTTGGAATTTTCTGCTTCTCTTGATTACATATTTGCCCTTTGATTTTTTAGATAATGACAATGGCCACAACACTCACCAACCCTTGGTCCCAACTCGTTGGCCAATATTTTAATTAGACTATTGTTCGGAATGATTTACAAGAAATGTTTCTCTATAGCTTGGGTAGGGTGGCATTGGGTTCCATTTGTGTTACTCCAAAAGATCGACTCACTAAAACTTTTTTGAAAAATGAAGTCAAAACTTATTCAAGTAAGTAATCGTTATAATATATGGATTATTTTTTATTAACGTGTTTGGATTAGCGATAATATTGACATTAAGGATAAATTACTGTAAAATCAATACAAAAATAATTATTTATTGCTTCAAAATATCACGCTTATCAAACATGCATGCACGGTACTTTTAAATTGTTGTCTGCAATCATAATTGTGGACTTAATATAAAAGTTTTTGACTCACCACAATAGCATCAGAATTACAAATGACTGCATTAACCACACTTTTTCGTAATTATCCGTAACAAAGGTTTTTCGACTTAGTGCAAGCAAAACCATGGCAGGAACTTTGTTGGGTACCGGTAGACCACTTGGTTACCACGTGAATTCCTCAAAAGGTTAGCAGCTTGAGAATGGCAATAAATGAAACAGAATACTGCAGAAGGTAATTCATTGATCAAATTCTTGGTTTTTAAGATGCTAAAATACTTTTGAACAAGTTAAATGTACCTTTTCCGTTCTTTATTACTCTTTTCTTCTGAGTAGGATAATGCGCTCATCACCGCACACGATAAGATGCAGGATTCCGACACAGATCTGGTTGAAGCTGATCTTCGTCCGTTTATTATTTTCTCAAAGAATGGGCCATAAAAGAACCACCGAAAGTAAAGAATTGAAGTGTATTTTTCTTTCCACCTTAAGTCTTTGCTGCACTTTCTTGCTTTCTTTGGCTTTTGTAATATGAAAGAAGAATTATTTTATTTTTTTTCATATTAAAATAGTATGTATGCAATGGGATTTGCACCCATTTCTGATGTTATTGGTATATCTATCAATGTTTGTCGTGGCTTACCTTCTAGGGAGCAACCATATCTTGAAATGAAATTGGTCTATCTATTGAAAGATCACGCTTACAAAACAATGAGTTACGGCTTACTACTATAAAATTGTTAGTGGTAAAAATTAATTAACTTTTTTGAAGATATATTAATTTGGAAATGCATTTGAAATGAGAAGATTTTATAATCTCTTGATTATTCTAAAACTGTTTGATGACATTTTTGTCATAAATTTTAAGGATTGTTTTCTCTGAAATAAATAAAAATGAAGTATACAATGTCAGTTTTTTTATATTTTAAAAACCGGATATCCCTTGGTTGAAAACTAAGGATTAATCTCTTAAAATACTTAAATATATTTAAAAAAATTATCTCTCTTGATATGATAACAGTTATTGATTAAATTAAAAATAAACTACTAATAGGATATCTTTAAACAATTGAATGATTTGTTATACATATATGTGCATATAATATTAATCATTAATTTTATTTACTTTTTTTGTCTATATATATAAGATATTGTATTTGATATCCAATTAATCCTGTACCATCGAATTGGCCTATTTTGGGACAAAACCTTAAATCAACTTCTTACTTTAGAGTTAGTTCTCTTAATATTAATGCTTTTGAATTTGAGATAGGGGTTTCCAATTAATTCATCTTCATTATTCGATTGAATGGTTTTGATAAAAGTTTACGTATCACTGTCAAAGACTTGGGTGATCAAACAAAAGGAACAACATGTAATTTTTAACTCTAAAACCATGAATATAGTTGAGAGCAAATATCCAACTTCCCAGGTTTTCTGCACTCTTCTTATTGTTGATATTGTAATCTAAATACATGTCTAATATATGCTTGGACAGAAGGATTGCATTTTGTATGTAGTTGTTATTCAGGAACAAAATGATGCCAAGTGATCTTTGCTTGTACGAGTTTAGAGAGCTTCTTTTTTGAGTACCTCTGATACTCTGAAGAAATAATTGTTTCACTTAATTTAATTTGCTGATAAAAAAGAAAAGAAAATAAAGAAAATTAAGGCTACAAAGTGTCATTATTTTTAGTATATGATTTCAACAGAGGGAAATTTGTCAAAGTTTAAAGTGAAGATGATGTTGATGTCATGTTGATGTCAAAGCAGAAAATGGTCACCAAAGGAGACATTAACGCTTAGTGAAAAAGTTCTAGAATCTTAGAGGTTGACAGGGTCGTAACCTGGCTAGTGGATGGCCAGATTGAATTTTTTTAAAAAAAAGTCGCCATAAGCGTTCTTGTATAGGTAGATTTAGAGTTGGTTAATTAGCAGTACTTTAATTTTTTTTAATAGTAATTAGCAGTACCTAGATAAATAAGTATGCACTTAAATACATTCAAGACACATGTGAGACAAGTGCACCCATTGAGGATACTAGTTAAGACGGATGTTTGACATGAGTGGTGTTTTCTCGATAATATCCTACATATCCTATGACACGGTGATGCCTGGATTCATGTATTAATTTAAGGTTATCTTCCGCTTTCAATTTCTTGTAATTTTCATTCATATCAATGTAATTTGAATTTTGTTACTTTTAAATTTCTTACATTATACTTTTCTTGCACTTTTACTTTTCCTATACTCTTTACATTCGTGTACTTTAATTTTTCCACTTTCTATCTTTCGGTACTTTTCATTCAACAAATTCTTTAAATCCCTATTTATTTTACACTTCTTTCAATTTAAGCGTTTTTACTTATTGTACTAGTAGCCAACATTAATAAATGCAAATTAGAAAGAGAGCAACTCTTACGAACCCTTCTATTTTAGTCGGTTTTGATACCCTCGCCTAGGTGGACAAATAAGATAGTGACACGTCATTTAATGATACCAAATCAGATTACCTTTAATGCAGATAAGTCCCGTTTCCAGTTAATTATTTTTTCATTTTTTATTATTTTAATGTTTCTTTTCAAGTTGTAGCCATAAGTGTTCTTTTCCCTTGTATACGAAACCCTAACGCAGCTGTCAACCGAGGAATATAATAGGCAAAGGAAAAGGTACGGTGGGTGTTTTTTTTTTTTTGCTTTCCCAACTTACATCATGCACTACAAGAAAAATGTCTTGTACATAGATTTTTTTCCTACTAATATAAAATATTATAGGTATAATCTAAAAATACTTTTACCTAAGAATTTATGCTGTTGGTAAAACCTTGTAATATTCTAATAAATATATAAATGTCTAAAATATTTTTACCTACTAATATTTAGTGTAAGTAAAATCTTAAAAACTTATACACACTTATTTTAGTATAAGTAAAACTTCAAAAAGAATTCTACCTACAAATATCCATTTGGTTCAGGTAAAATTTCAAATACTTGTACCTACAATTCTTTAGCCTAGGTAAAACTAAAAAAGTTTACATGTACAAATTTTTTACGTAAATAAAATCTTTATAATACTTAAAATATAATTTATATATTTGTAAATATTTATTTATTATAAGTTTTAACTATAATATTTAAAAATATTTTTTTATTAAGAACTATAGTCATATAAAATAAATATTTATTCTTTATATAAGAGACAAGCTAAAATATATAAGAATTAAAATATTTTTTTTATCATATTTTAATAAAATAATGACTATCAAATTTAAATTACTCTAAGAATGATTAATTTAATTTCAAAATCAAATACTAATTTAAATGATAAAATAAAACATGATGTGACATTGCTCTATTTGTCTCGCATGTAGGGCTTTGCACATTGGCACAGAGTCTCGCGAGCAAAGCAGCGACTTCGCGGTCTCAATGGTGGCACAAAAATGTTGGTTCAATGACGATGAGTCCATGGCGGAACAATCAGTGACTGGCGCGTGAGTTTGGTTTGATCTGAAGGTGTCCTCAATGGCAGATTTGAAGAAAAATGGTTTCGTGACCTACGCTTACATTCTTCTCCACAATAATGTTTCCATTGGCCAAATCTTCAACAAGGTTATCATCAATCACTTCAAATTCTTTCATACAGTTTTTATTTCCTGATAAGTTTTAGGGAAACGCTTTGACAGGAAGATATCTTGAAGATAATTATGTGCTGATTTCGAAGCAAGAATTCAATGTTCTTTTTGTGTTTTTAATTTTAATTTTATTTATTTTCTTCTGTTTGAGAATTCTTCTATTTAGATGAATTAAGAGTATAGCAAGATGTTGATGAAATGAGATATATAACATCTTGATGTTTCATGTTCTTGTAATTGGTTAGAGAGCAAGAGCAAATGTGATTAGTTTCAGTAATTATCTGCAGTAATCTGGTATTCTATGCAAGTTTGTGGATTAGAATAGAATAGACATCACAAGGAGCTATTAAGTGGTCATGGCTTTCGCACAAGTACACATCACAACCAATTTTGTCTATGGAGGTATCCATCAATGACTAATGTGCGAGGCTTGGATGGTCTTGCTTTTGGTGTCCTTCATTATGTCAAGGTATGGCTATAATAATAGTCTTTAAAATTGAGAAATTGTCTTTAAATACTGTTTAAATGTTCAAACTGTCTTTAAATACCATTTAAACATTCGCTAAAGTATGTTACAATTGTGATTTTTTTATCTCATCTATATAATTAAAAAATATGAATTATATTAATACCACTTTGAAGTGATATTGTAGTCAGAATTCAATTAATGTTATTTTATTAATTGTCTATCTTTAGGTGTGAGATCATTTTCTTTACCACAGTAAGATTTACTTTATTTTTCTACAAAAAATGTCGTTTAAATGGTATTTCTTAAGAGTCTCAAGTAATTAGCTATTAATGGAGCCTGTTTTAAGAGACTCTCTTGATCTTTGTCTGCAAAGTTTCTTTTGTGCAGTATTATGCTTATAAAGCATGTTTTGGAAGCAAGACTTGACATGGGAAGTTAGATATGAAATATGTTTCTGACACAGAAACTTGGTGCACTGTCCTTCATCTTCACTAATGAAGGGGTTTTCTATTTTCTTTGAGTTATCTATTTTTCTGTTTCCTTGTGTTGTAGTTACATTTTGTCATTAGATAAATGAGCATAGAAGTCAATCAGTAACAAGCTCTTGAATTTTTCTTCATTTATTACTATTAGAAGATATTGTCTAAAGCCTCTACATCAATATTACTTTTTTTTTTTCCTATACTTTTAACAACTGCTTATTTCTTTTCAGCTTGCTTGGTATAACAGTAAAGACTAAAATTTTGTTGAATGACGATTGTAGCAAGATCAAGCTTTCGCAGGTAGTGATAGGTTAATTTTATTAAAAATGAATATCTGACTTATTAGATTATTTAGAAACAGGACCAATTATTTAAAAGTAACATTGTCTGCCAGTAACAGGTTAGTTAAAGAAACATTTGAGAATTTCCAAGTAGGAAATGCCTCTTTAAAATTGTGAAGCTCCAGCACCTTACTCTAATATGCTCCCTGGTAGGTAAGGATTCATAATATCATCGAGTCTTCTTATTGATCCAATTCACAAACTCATAGTTTTTATGTTTATCCTTTTATGTGAGAGAAGCTCAATCTAGTCAAAGATGTTTTCTTTAATACCTTGTTTATTCTTAGCCAACTGTTTATTCAAGTATTTAATTATATATTAAATTGAAGAATAAATTCATTTAACTATTTCTTGGTTTTTAAGATAGGACCTATAGTGGAAAAACTTACAAAAGAGACTCCACGGGATTTGATACATTTGAAAGAGTTGTTATCATTTTGTGAAAGTAAAAGAAATTTGCATAACTTTCTTGAAACATGTATATATTAGATAACAAACACACAAGCACGTTAAGTTTTTCATTTTGAGGTTTTGATTGTCCATTGCTCTTAATGTTCTTGGAACCGAATGCTTAATTAATTGTTTCGTAATTTTATGACATATATGCCATGAAAGTTTTGCATGGTTGTCTTTCTATGTTGCTTGCATGTATTTATAAAGTTTCATTTATCATCACTTTGTTTAAATTTGACCAATAAATATGACTTTTTAGATTATTATTTTTAAATATAGATGCTTATATTTTATTGAATATTGGTTTATGATATTAGTCATGTTATTCTTAATAAGTGATATTGTTATTTCAGGAACATGGTTTAGATGGTGATGAAGATGTGAGGATGCTTTGATTGGAAAGACATTGATATTCTAGATCTCTTGAGTGGTTATTAATTAAATTCTAAATTATACATATGAATGTCTTTACCTATTGACTTGTGAAATTCCAGTACACAGGAAATACAAACAAAAGAAATACGAAGAAATATTTTAAGTTTCAACTTTCAAGTGTATAAATTATTGGTGGTTCCTTCTATTTCAAGTTTCAATAATCCTTCTTCCAATTATATTATTTTTTAAGGGAAAAATTAAAAATATTTAATTAAAAATTATGATCGATGAAGAATGTAATTAGGAACTATTTTTATTATTATTATATGACCTTTACCTACAGATGATCGTAGGTACAAGTAAATGACTTTTACCTACATTTAGAGATTGTAGGTATAGATTAATACTTTTTACCTACACATTTGAAATTGTAGGTGTTACCTATAGTGACAGTCAAATGTGACTATAGGTAAAAATATATCCATAGGTAAAACCTATGGTGATGTATATCCCCTCAAAGTTGACGCCTAAAACGCTTGTAGAACAAAGTCCTTTATACATCTACCTATGGATTTTAGACTTCTAGTGATAGTTTTTGTGTGTAAGTATAAGTTATTTTCCTTGTGGAGATGCGTAACAATAATATTTGCACAAGGACAAACGCACCCTACGTAATAGTAACAATGTACTAAAAGTTTAGATATCAAACCCAAAAAGATCAATTGTGTTCTCAAATGATAAATTTTGTAAAACTAAGCATTTAATGTAAAAATTAAATGAAAGATCGATAGTTGTGGTCAATTATTCAATTCAGTAAATAAGAAACAAAGATAGAAGAGTCAATGTGAAAATAGTTATAATAAGCAACCTAGGATTGTGATTTCACACTTACTCCAATTTTCCCAAATCTAATTCTAACAAAATCCCAAATGTTGTCAATTACAAGTATTCCCAAATTCAATTATTAATTTTTAATTATTGTTTAATAACACTCTTTGCCCTCATCAATACTCAATTGATTATGGAAACATCGTGCTAGGTCAAAGGATTAAGATCAAAACAAGGGTGATCAATTAATTAATTTACCAGAATTTCTCATAACCATTTTGATCATGCAAGTTACGTAGAAGTAGTCTCTTCCTAAGTCAATCAGTTACATCCAGATGGTCACTGTAATGCAATAGATCAAGATTCAGAGTGATCAATTCCAAATTAACATTAAAGAACAAAAAAATATTTAAATGACTGAAAAACATCGAGAGTTTCATTAAAATTAGAAAAGGGGTACAAAAGTATGACTACATCATAATCCTGGACTAAGGAGACTAGCTATTCATGGCCAAAAGTATGACTGCATGATGGAAGCTTGGTTGAGAAACTTCTATGGAGGTTGAATCTTTGAGCTTCAATGAGGTCCTTCAATGGTGATTTCCAGCCATAGAGTTGCAGCGGAAGATAAAGGAGAAGAGGTGAGAGGAGGCGCCATCCACTAGAGAATAAGCCATGGAAGAAGAGGCTTCACCACCAAGAAAGTGTCTTGGATAAGAAGCTTATAGGGGAAGCTTCAATGGAGGAAGAGAATGAGAGAGAGAGAGAGAATGAGAGAAAGAGAGAGAGAGAGAGAGAGAGAGAGAGAGAGAGAGAAAGAGAAAGTGGTGTGGGAATGAAGGAAAGATAGGGAAAGAAGTTGAACTTTAAAGTTTGTCTCACAAGACTCTCATTCATCAAAGTTACCACAAGTGTTACACATGCTTCTATTTATAGTCTAGGTAGCTTCCTTGAGAAGCCAGTGTTACACCCCTCCAATAGCTAAGCTCACCCCATGCCAAAATACATAAAGGAAGAAAGTTTCCTTGAGAAGCTTCCTTGGGAATCAAGTGTTACACCCTCCAATAGCTAAGTTCACCCCCATGAGAACACGCACCTAGCCAATAACTAAGCTCACCCCTCCCCCCCAAAAAATACATGAAAATACAAGAAAAATCCCTACTACAAAGACTACTCAAAATGTCCTAAAATACAAGGCTAAAACCCTATACTACTAGGGTACCCTTAACTTGTAGGGTAGGGTGCCCTTAATTTGTAGGGTATCCTACAAACCTAAAAATGACCAAAATACAAGGCCCAAAAGAAGGAAAACCTATTCTAATATTTACACAGATAAGTGGGCTCATATTTAGCCCATGGGCCTAAAATCTACCCTAAGGCTCATGAGAACCCTAGGGCCTTCTCCTGCATCTCTGGCCCAATCTTCTTGGAGTCTTCTATCCAATGCCCTTTGGGAGTAGGATTGCATCATCCCCTCCCCCTTGAAAAGGATTTGACCTCAAATCCAGAGGTTCTTGAAACTCTAGGCTTCTTTCCTCAACACCTGTAAAAAGAATAAAAACATATATATTAGTGGTGTTGGGTATGTTAGAGTAGGGTGAAGTCTGAAATCCCCTTTCCTAGACATTTTCCCATAAGAGAACATGGTTCCTTACCAACTCAAAGAGTGGTGCTACAAGTATAGGAAAATATGGAACAAACCTTTTGTAAAATTTTGTTAAGTCATGGAAGCCCCAAATTTCCCTTATACTTGGTGGAGTGGGCCACTCAGAAATGACCTTTATTCTCTTAGGGTTTGTGGGAACCCCTTGATCACTATTTAAAAAAATTAAGGAAAGTAATGCAATAAAACATACCTTTTTCTATATTTTCATGTTGATTACACCTACCAAAAAGTATGATAAACCTAAGGTGTCCCATATGAGCACCTAGGTTTGTATTGAAACCAAAAATAAGAACAAACCTACCTAATGAGTCCCTATGTATGCGAATTATGAAGATGTTGGATGTGTGGGTGATTTTACAAAAGAGGGTTGGACCACTCAACACATTCATCATACCACCTATCATAGGGATTTGGTGCCTCATAATACCTATTTTGGGCACCAACAAAGTACAAGGATTTAAGCTCTTATGACCCAAACCCTCATCCAACAACTCCTTTACTTGAGGACTAACCTCAAGCTCAAGAGGTATGGTAGTGCTAACAAGTGTTCTTTTACAAAGGAGAAGATGTGAAGGTTGTCTAAGAAGGGAAGTTTCTTTAATGTTTGTCTTTATTGTAAAATGACTTTCCTTCTTAGCTAACCTCTTGGAGGAGACACTTACCTCCTTATACTGCTCCTTAACCATTAAAGATTGTTCTTCTTTTCTTTTTCTATTCTTCCCCTTATCATCTTTGGGCTTAGAAGATGCAGCCCCTAAGATGCCTTGACCTTGGTCTTTCTTTGGATAAGAGTGAGAGCCATAAGATTTTGAATTAGGCTTCCTTTTAAGTTGTTGCTCTACCCTTATGCAAAGTTGGACTAGGTCATCTAGGTCCCTATATGGAAGGAACTAAACCTTATCCCTCACTTCCATATTAAGTCCACTAAGGAACCTAGCAATACTGGTTCTTTCCTCCTCCCTAAGCTCAACTCTCAAAATGAGTAGTTCCATTTGTTGCCTATACTCTTCAACACTCATACTCCCTTGTCTAAGCCTTTGGAGCTTGTCCATAAGCTCCCTTTCATAGTAGGAAGGGATTTGCCTCTTCTTAAGGGCATTTTTCAAGTCATTCCAATACTCTACTAGAGGATTCCCATGAATCCTTCTTTCCCTAACTAGGGAAGTCCACCAATAGAGGGCATACCCTTGGAAGCTAAAGGTAGCCAAAGGAACCTTCCTTTCCTCACTTGTATGATGGCAAGCAAAGAGTTGATAAACCTTCATTTCCCAATCTAAATAAGCCTCTACATTGTCCTTCCCATGGAAGTATGGGAGGTTAATGTTACCCTCTTGAGGATTTCTTTCCTTTTCTCTCCTATGAGAGTGAGGTCTAGGATGTGACCTATGCCCTCCTTTATAATAGTCACTAAGTTCTTCACTTAGGCTCTTCCAGGAGTCATGACTATTATAGGAGACATGTTTTTCTTTTCTTAACTTTTTTAGTATTTTCTTTCTTTCTTCTTCCCTTATTTGTTCCCTTTCATCTTGACTTATTTCTACCCTCTCTTTTCCTTTTTTTTCTTTCCATAACTTGAGGGAACTCAACTTATCTAATATTTTAGATAGAGGGTCCTTATGACTAGTACCCTCACCATTAACACTAGATGAATGATGACTCATCTTGGTTCCTAAGTTGTGGTTCTTTCTTGTTGGGGGTTTGCAAAAGGTAAAAGCTAGGGTTCAAAAGAACTCAAGGTAAGTGTGATAAGAAAGAAGAAAGTATTATGCAATAACAAGATACACTACTAGAATTTATAGATTTAACATCTCACGGTTAACATCGGTTATTGAAAAAACCGATGTTAACAAAAACACTGAAATTCTGATACCGATGACAGATGTCGTACCGGATGTCACGACATCACGCTTCAGAACATGCAGATTATATTTGGGAGTATGAACAGATTGAACAAGTAAATAACACAAGAGAATTGTTAACCCAGTTCGGTGCAACCTCACCTACATCTGGGGGCTACCAAGCCAGGGAGGAAATCCACTAAAATAGTGTTAGTTCAAGGTCTAACAGCCACTGTTTACAACCTTCTCACCTAACCACTACCCGTGCGACCTCTACCTAAGAGCCACTCTTAGATATGAGAACCCCTCTCACTCCCTCTCAATCACACTCCCGTGTTTACAATCAAATCAAAAACACACCAGAGATTGCTCTCTGAACAAAAGAGATCAACTCTACACACTAGAGATCAACTCTACACACAAGAGATCAACTCTACACACAAGAGATCAACTCTACACACAAGAGATCAACTCTACACACTCAGGTCCAACACTTGATGTTAGGGTACCATCAAGGTGGCTCACAAAAGACTCAAGTCCCAAAACTCACAAAACAACTCTTCAATCCCGGACTTGGTGCAGAACTCGTGCAGCCTCCATGTTTTTATAGCAGTGTGTGGGTCTGGGCTGCAACAACTTGTGCTGGATGAGATCTATCATTCTTCCTGAAAATCTGCACTTAAAGAACTAAAAGATAACGTTTGATCTTTTAGTTTTTATCTTTAATCTTTAATCCCTGAACGAACTCTTCTAGTTTGTAATTCGAACTTTAATTATCTTTTAATTCGTTCCTAAAGATAGATCATCTTATCTCTTGCTAACTGCACAATAATCTGTTAAAGATATAACAGATTTATATGTCCAGTATTTTCGGGCCAGATGTCCTGGACATCGTATCCGACATCGTGGATCCTGCAGCTTCAATGCTTTTAGCAACTCCTGTATTTTCGGGCAGGATGTCCTGGACATTGTATCCGACATCGTGGATCCTGCAGCTTCAATGCTTTTAGCAATTCCAGTATTTTCAGGCAGGATGTCCTGGACATTGTATCCGACATCGTGAATCCTGCAGCTTCAATTCTTCATTTGACATTTCATCTTGCCTTGTGCATTGTGCAGCCCGATCTTATTCTTTGACATAACGTTGGACATCATGTGTAGCAACTCCAGCTTTCCTTCATTGTCTAAGTGCTTATGTTTTAACAAAATCTTAGCCAATCTTTTAAAACTTAGTAAAGCTAAGCACTAACAATCTCCCCCTTTGGCAAATTTTGTCTAAAACATACTTAGACACTTCCTGAGCAGGTACGAGCAGTTATGCAAGTGGGATCAGCAACTTTCATTATCAGAGTAATCAAGCACAGCGGAAATTCTGCAAGTTGCAAGTCGTTTCCAGGATGTCAAGACATCTCACATGACATCAGCTTTCTGCTTCTGCTCCCCCTGTCTCCATGCTCTTACTGCAGCATCTTCTATCAGCTACTAGTCTTTTCCAGGATGTCAAGACATCTCATGTGACATCAGCTTTCCCTTGTCTCCATGCTCTTACTGCAGCATCTTCTATCAGCTACTAGTAGCTTACATCAGTCATCATCAGCAGCAGCAGTCTCCCCCTCAAAATCATGACTCATGCATACATCGTATCATACAACTCCCCTCAAAATCATGAATCATGCATACATCGTATCATACAACTCCCCCTCAGAATCATATACATACAACTCCCCCTCAAAATCATACATCATGATTGCTATTGCATACATAGAGTCCTACTACTCAGAATCATGCATACATAACTATTATTACTCCCCCTTTTTAGACAGAATTTGACAAAAGTAGAATGCATGAACTTAAGGTGCAAATATTACAGACCACTAGTAATCAATTGTTCAAAGGGACATGCCCCTATAGCTAGTAAAAATAAAGGTCTGATGGTCATGGGGTGGTTTCAGAATCATCATCATCCGATTCTGTATCCTCTGCTGCATCTTCCTCTTCCTCAGCTGCCTCTTCTTCTTGCTCAGCTGCTTCTTCTTCCTCAGCTGCTTCACCATCATCAATGCCACTGTCTGTGAGTCTTTCGATCAGCCGTTCCAGCTCCATTTTCTTCTCTGTGGTGGCTTTGATGGTTGCTTCCAGCACCTTGCATGTGTCCTTGAGTTCAGCAATCAAGGCATCCTTGGATACAGCACCTGAAGCAGCAGCTTTCCCTGATGTCGAGACAATGTCTGGGACATGTGTCCCCTCAAACAGTTTGTAATGCAGGGATAGAGGAGATTCTCTCTTCATCACAGAGTCAGTGTAGTTTAAAATATTGGGATGTTGACTCAACATAATGCCACACAATACAGTTGGGAAGGCAATGGGTAATTTGACAGCAAAGGATTCTGAATGCTTAACAGTTTGATCAAATATATAGTTTCCAAAATTAAATTTGGACTTGGTTCCAACAGCATACAGAAATTTACCCAAACCTGTGGCAACAGTGGAAGTATGATTGGTGGGTACCCAGTTTGCAGCTCCAATCCTGTGCAGGATTGCATATTTCACACTTAGCTTCCCTGCAGACAGCTTCCCTTTCTTTGGCCAATGCTGGACTTGTTTGGCAGTGATTTCCTTGGCAATTTGATGCTCAGAGACAGTAATATCCACCACTCCATCTGTTGGTCTGCCCAGGTATTTGTTGATTACAGCAGGGGAGAATCTAACACACTTTCCTCTGACAAATACCTTTTGATACTCATCACTCTTTCTGTTTGTTATGTCAGAGGGAATGTTGACAATGAATTCCCTGACTAAGCTTTCATAGCAATCTCCCAACTTGGTGACAGTTTTCAGCAGTCCAGCAGCCTTGATGAGGTCCATGATCTCCTTGCAATCCAAGGCATCTCTTCCCAGTTCTCTTTCTACAGCAAGCCTGCGTTGATACACGAATTTCCACCTTTCTGCATTGCCAATGGAGTGGAATGAGATGTTGTCCAATGGTGCATCAGGAACATTTCCAGGCACCTTTCTCCCAGATTTCTTGGCCCTCTTTGATGTCGAGACATCTAGTTCGACATCATCATCAGAATCAGATGAGGAAATTTCTTTCCTCTTCTTGGAGGGGATTGCAACTTTGCTCCTTCTGGATTTGGTAGGAGTGATTGGAGTGTTCTTCTTCTGGGCCATAGTTTTGATTCGTCCAGACCTCTTAACGGGGGTTTTCCCTTTTCTGCTTTGTAACCTTTCTGCAATGCCAGGTGCCAACCTGTTGGCAATGGGTTCCTCATCAGATTCTACTTCTTCAAGGTCAATGAGGTCACCTGGAGCAGGTTCTGGTGCCTTTGGTGCAGGGGTCTCTTCTGTGGCTTGATCATCTTCTTCTGTTGATTCCTCTTCACTGGGTGAAGAGACGGCTTCAGTATTTGGTGTGGAAGATGTTGGAACATCTTTATCAACATCAGGCACAGAAACATTTGGGGTGGAAGATGTTGGGACATCTTCATCAGCTTCAGGGACAGAAACATTTGGGGTGCCAGATGTTGGAACATCTTTATCAGCATCAGGGACAGAGGCATCTTTCAAAATGCTACTCACAATACTGCGGATCTTCTTATCCATCTCCATGTCTACTTCCCTAGGACTTGTTGCAAGGCTAGGGTTTTCAGAGGTCTTCATTCCCTGTTGTCTTTTAGGGACCAGTTTCTCAGGAACAGGGGCTTGACCAGGAATCATTTGTATGGGTTGGATAGTGAATTCAGGTCGTTCCTGGTGTGCTGGTGCTTTGGTGGATGATGGAGATGATATTACAGCGGATGAACCAGGAGCTGGAGTATCTTTTGGTGAGGTAGCCATGGAGAAGCAGAGCGTTTGAAATGATTTCGTGAAATTCTGAGAGCTGTTGTGGAATGCTGATGAAAACAAGAATGCCACGAAAATATAAATTTGAATGAAGAATGTAGAGGGGCGTGTGAAGCAACGGTCGAATCTGTTTTGGCCCAGTAATGAATGTGCTATTAACGTTTGAGCACATTCAAATAGAAGTAATTGCTATAAGTCTTCTAGCAGGCAAATGCCCAGCTTGCCCCTCAGTTTTTCAAACTGATTTGCATCCAATGCCTTTGTGAAAATATCCGCTATTTGCTCCTCAGTGTCAACATGCTTCAGTGTGATCACTTTATCATCAACAAGCTCTCTGATATAGTGATGTCTAATGTCAATGTGCTTGGTTCTGCTGTGTTGCACAGGATTTTTAGAAATATTAATAGCACTCAGGTTGTCACAGTATAATGTCATGACATCTTGTTCGACATTGTACTCCTTGAGCATCTGCTTCATCCAAACTAGTTGTGAACAGCTGCTTCCTGCTGCAATATACTCTGCTTCTGCAGTAGATAGGGACACACAGTTCTGCTTCTTGCTGAACCATGAAATAAGATTGTTGCCCAGATAGAAGCATCCACCAGAAGTGCTTTTTCTGTCATCTGCACTTCCAGCCCAATCAGCATCACAATACCCAACTAGCATTGAATCTGAACAATGACAGTACATAATCCCATAGTCACTAGTGCCATTTACATATTTCAGAATTCTCTTTACTTGAGTCAAGTGACTTATCTTAGGATTGGCTTGATATCTTGCACAAACACCTACTGCATAGGTGATGTCGGGTCTGCTAGCTGTTAAATATAGTAAGCTCCCAATCATGCTTCTGTACAGACTTTGATCAACACTGGTGCCAGCTTCATCTTTTGACAGCTTCAAGTGAGTAGGTGCAGGTGTTCTTTTATGGCTGGCATTCTCCATCCCAAACTTCTTGACAATGTTCTTTGCATACTTGCTTTGTGAGAGGAATATGGAGTCTTCCATCTGCTTCACTTGAAGTCCCAGAAAATAAGTCAGCTCTCCAACAAGACTCATCTCAAATTCAGATTGCATCTATTGGACAAAATGTCGAAGCATCTCATTCGACATCCCTCCAAACACAATGTCATCAACATATATCTGTGCTATCATCAAGTTTTCAGCATCTTGTTTGACAAAGAGAGTCTTGTCAATTCCTCCCTTCCTATACCCTTGCTGAGTAAGGAACTCTGTTAGCCTTTCATACCAAGCTCTTGGAGCTTGCTTCAATCCATAGAGAGCCTTCTTGAGCCTGTATACATGATCTGGATGAGCTGGATCTACAAATCCCTTTGGCTGCTCCACATAGGCTTCTTCATTCAGGTATCCATTCAGAAATGCGCTCTTCACATCCATTTGGTACAGCTTGAATTTGAGGATGCAAGCTACACCAAGTAACAATCTGATGGACTCAAGTCTAGCAACTGGGGCGAATGTTTCATCAAAGTCTACACCTTCAATCTGAGTGTAGCCTTGAGCAACAAGTCTGGCCTTGTTTCTGGTTATAACACCTTCTTCATCGGTTTTGTTCTTGAAGATCCACTTGGTGCCAATCACATTAGTTCCCTCGGGTCTCGGAACTAGCTCCCAGACTTCATTCCTTTTGAATTGCTCCAATTCTTCTTGCATAGCATTGATCCAGAACTCATCAGCCAGTGCCTCTTTCACATTCTTGGGCTCAATTTTGGAGACAAAACATGAGTTGGAGACAATCTCAATCTCCCTTGATCTTGTAGTGACTCCTCTGTTTGGATCTCCTATAATCAGCTCCTTGGGGTGCATCTTCTGGATTCTAATGGAGGGTCCCTTGTCGGGTTGGTTGATGTTTGATTCATCTGTAGCAGAATCAGAGTTTTCTGCATTCTCTGCACTTTTAGCTGTATCTGCTACATTGTCTCCCGATGTTCTGACATCTTCTTCGACATCCTTCTTTCTTGCTGGAGTTAGATCATCAACAACCACATTGATGGATTCCATCACAGTTCTGGTTCTGGAATTGAATACTCTATATGCTCTGCTGTTTGTAGAGTATCCCAGGAATATTCCTGCATCACTCTTGGGATCCATCTTTCTCCTTTGCTCTCTATCTGCCAAAATGTAACATGGACTTCCAAAGATGTGGAAGTGCTTGACAGTTGGCTTCCTCCCTTTCCAGATTTCATACAGTGTGGTTGGAGTCCCTCTTCTCAGTGTGACTCTGTTGTGGATGTAGCATGCTGTGTTCATGGCTTCAGCCCAGAGATTATAGGGAAGTTCTTTGGCATGAAGCATGACCCTAGCAGCCTCTTGCAAAGTCCTGTTTTTCCTCTCAACTATGCCATTCTGTTGTGGTGTAATGGCTGCAGAGAACTCATGAGTGATGCCTTCAGATGTGCAGAATTCAGTAATCCTGCTGTTTTCAAACTCTCTGCCATGGTCACTCCTGATTCTCTTGATGACACAGTCTTTTTCTCTTTGAAGTCTTAGACTCAACTCCTTGAATACTTCAAAGGTGTCTGATTTTTCTCTGATAAAGTTGACCCAGGTAAATCTGGAGAAATCATCCACAACAACATAGGCATACCTCTTTCCTCCAAGGCTTTCAACTTGCATAGGCCCCATCAAGTCCATGTGAAGTAGTTCCAGCACCCTGGAAGTGGTCTGATGTTGAAGCTTCTGGTGGGACATCTTGACTTGCTTTCCAATCTGACATTCACCACAGATTCTGCCTTCTTCTATTTTCAGATTGGGAATGCCTCTAACAGCACCTTTGTCAATGATTTTCTTCATGCCTCTTAAGTGCAGATGTCCAAATCTTTGATGCCACATTCTGACTTCATCTTCTTTGGAGAATAGACATGTGGATGAGTAACTGGTTTCTTGAGGTGTCCATAGGTAACAGTTGTCCTTTGATCTGCTGCCCTTCATTAGAACTTCACTCTTCTCATTTGTCACCAAGCATTCTGACTTTGTGAAGTTTACATTGAATCCTTCATCACACAACTGACTGATGCTGATCAAGTTTGCAGTCAGTCCCTTCACCAGCAGTACTTTGTCCAGACTAGGAAGTCCATCATGGACTAGCTTTCCCATTCCAGTGATCTTTCCTTTAGAACCATCTCCAAATGTCACATAGCTAGTGGAGCAAGGTTCAATGTTCACCAGGAATTCTTTGACTCCTGTCATGTGTCTGGAACAACCGCTATCTAGGTACCAATCTTCCTTAGCTGATGCTCTAAGTGAAGTATGAACAACAAGACTAACAGTCTTGTGTTTTGGAACCCACATCATCTTCCTACCGCTGTTGCTGCTTTGAGTTCCATGATGTGGATGGCCATGTAGATGATAGCAAAAGGGCTTTATGTGACCATACTTGCCACAGTAGTGACACCTCCACTTCTTTCTTTTGCTCTTTTTCTGCTGCGTTCCATGATGTCGAGACCGATGTTGTGACATCGTGGCTCCAGTGCTGTTTTTGGCAGGAACAAATCCTGTCATGGTTATTCTGCCAGCAGATTTATGATTAAACCCAAGTCCTCTCTGGTTTCCAACATTCTTCCCAAGCTGTAGCACCTCATCAAGCATATCTGAGCCTTTATTCAGCATCTTTATTGATTTGGTCATGTTTTCCAGTTTAGAGTTCAGAAAACCGACTTCTCCTTTAAGCTCAGAGATCTCCTTTTCATGTGCCTCCTTCTCAGCCTCCAGATTTGCAATGACCTTCTTTAGTTGTGCTTCTTGCTGAAGAATCTTCTCACTTTTGATGCATAGTTCTCTATAGGATATAGCAAGCTCATCAAAAGTGATTTCACTATCTGTATCACTTGAATCTTCAGCAGATTCAAATCTCCCAGTGAGTGCATTCACATCTCTGTCAGAATCACTTTCTTGTTCACTCTCTGTATCATCAGACCGACATACAGAAAGTCCTTTCCTCTGCTTCTTGAGATGAGTGGGACATTCAGCTATGATGTGTCCATAGCCTTTACACCCATGGCATTGAATTCCTTTGCTGTGACTGGGCTTTTCATCTGATCTTTTCTGGTCTTTACTACCTTTCCTGATGTCGAAAGGGATGTTCTGGACATGTGGTTTCTGCCTCCTGTCCATTCTGTTCAGCACTTTGTTGAACTGCTTTCCAAGGAGCACAACTGCATTAGTCAGTCCTTCATCAGTATCCAGGTCATACTCATCTTCTTCTCCTTCATCATTGGACACGAAAGCCAGATTCTTGCTCTTCTTTTCAGCCCTATCCGAGAGTCCTAGCTCAAAGGTTTGAAGGGAACCAATGAGTTCATCCACTCTCAAGTTGCAAATGTCTTGGGCCTCCTCTATTGCAGTGACTTTCATGTCAAATCTCTTAGGCAAGGATCTGAGGATCTTTCTCACCAGCTTTTCATCTGTCATCCTCTCTCCCAAGGCAGTGCAAGCATTGGCAATTTCAAGAATGTTCATGTGGAAGTCATGAATACATTCTTCCTCCTTCATCTTCAGATTTTCGAATTTTGTGGCCAATAGTTGCAATCTGGACATCTTCACTTTGGAGGTTCCTTCATGAGTGGTTTTCAGGATCTCCCATGCATCCTTGGCCACTGTGCATGTGTTGATCAGTCTGAAGATATTCTTGTCAACTCCATTGAATAGAGCATTCAAAGCTTTGGAGTTTCCAAGTGCCAATTCGTCTTCTTCTTTAGTCCAGTCTTCTTCTGGCTTCAATTCATCAGTGGGCTTTCCTTCTGTGTCCAGTATCTTGGGATGTTCCCAGCCTTTGATGACAGCTTTCCAGGTTCTGCTATCCAGTGATTTGAGGAAGGCCACCATCCTTGCTTTCCAGTATTCATAGTTGGTTCCATCCAGAATAGGTGGTCTGTTCACTGGTCCTCCTTCTTTCTCCATGTTCATCAGAATTTATCTCCCTAGATCTCACTCAGTGATTTTGAGTGCCTGCTCTGATACCAATTGAAATTCTGATACCGATGACAGATGTCGTACCAGATGTCACGACATCACGCTTCAGAACATGCAGATTATATTTGGGAGTATGAACAGATTGAACAAGTAAATAACACAAGAGAATTGTTAACCCAGTTCGGTGCAACCTCACCTACATCTGGGGGCTACCAAGCCAGGGAGGAAATCCACTAAAATAGTGTTAGTTCAAGGTCTAACAGCCACTGTTTACAACCTTCTCACCTAACCACTACCCGTGCGACCTCTACCTAAGAGCCACTCTTAGATATGAGAACCCCTCTCACTCCCTCTCAATCACACTCCCGTGTTTACAATCAAATCAAAAACACACCAGAGATTGCTCTCTGAACAAAAGAGATCAACTCTACACACTAGAGATCAACTCTACACACAAGAGATCAACTCTACACACAAGAGATCAACTCTACACACTCAGGTCCAACACTTGATGTTAGGGTACCATCAAGGTGGCTCACAAAAGACTCAAGTCCCAAAACTCACAAAACAACTCTTCAATCCCGGACTTGGTGCAGAACTCGTGCAGCCTCCATGTTTTTATAGCAGTGTGTGGGTCTGGGCTGCAACAGCTTGTGCTGGATGAGATCTATCATTCTTCCTGAAAATCTGCACTTAAAGAACTAAAAGATAACGTTTGATCTTTTAGTTTTTATCTTTAATCTTTAATCCCTGAACGAACTCTTCTAGTTTGTAATTCGAACTTTAATTATCTTTTAATTCGTTCCTAAAGATAGATCATCTTATCTCTTGCTAACTGCACAATAATCTGTTAAAGATATAACAGATTTATATGTCCAGTATTTTCGGGCCAGATGTCCTGGACATCGTATCCGACATCGTGGATCCTGCAGCTTCAATGCTTTTAGCAACTCCTGTATTTTCGGGCAGGATGTCCTGGACATTGTATCCGACATCGTGGATCCTGCAGCTTCAATGCTTTTAGCAATTCCAGTATTTTCAGGCAGGATGTCCTGGACATTGTATCCGACATCGTGAATCCTGCAGCTTCAATTCTTCATTTGACATTTCATCTTGCCTTGTGCATTGTGCAGCCCGATCTTATTCTTTGACATAACGTTGGACATCATGTGCAGCAACTCCAGCTTTCCTTCATTGTCTAAGTGCTTATGTTTTAACAAAATCTTAGCCAATCTTTTAAAACTTAGTAAAGCTAAGCACTAACAAACACGGTGGCATTTTCGTAAATAATTTTAGTTAACTAACATCGATTTTCAAAAAACTGATGTTAACATTAACTTGTTAACATCGGTTTTCTTAACATCAACTGGTTAACATCGGTTATTGAAAAACCAATGTTAACAAAAACACGGTGGTATTTTCGTAAATAATTTTAGTTAACTAACATTGGTTTTCAAAAAACTAATGTTAACATTAACTTGTTAACATTGGTTTTCAAAAAACTAATGTTAACATTAACTTGTTAACATTAGTTTTTAAAGAAAATCGATGTTAACATCAACTGGTTAACATCAGTTATTGAAAAATCGATGTTAACATCAACTGGTTAACATTGGTTATTTAAAAATTTATGTTAACATAAATTGGTTAACATCGGTTTTTTAAAAGACCGATGTTAACCAGTTGATGTTAACATCGGTTTTCTTTATAAAACTGATGTTGTGTTATACATAAATTAAAACCCAAAAGCCTCTTTCCCCCCGCGCGCTCAGTCTCACAAACGAAAGCTTTCTCTTCTCCCTCATCCGCAAGACCTGTCACCGTCGTCTCTTCCTCACCATCGTCACCATTGGGGTTCATGACCGTCGTCAGGGTTCGTCACTGTCGCGAGTCTGAGTATCCTCCGTTGGAGTCCGACATCAACGCAAGGTACATGTTAGCTTAATGGTTAGTTCAGTAACTGATTTGTTGGTAATGCTAACTTCGTGTTTTCCACAACCATGACCATGACGACCATGTTGTTCTTCTTGAAGTTTAAGGCTAACTTCATCTTTTCCATCCACAACGCAATTGATCTGCAATTGTGAAACAACCGACACTACCCTATCGAGTCGCACGAGCAACTCTCACAGGTTCGTATGTCATTGCCTTTACAATGTTGCATTAGGGAATAATGGGTCGTTTAATTATTATTATCATTACTTTCATACAGTCTGTGTATATTTGTATAGCTTCAATTTGGCTTATATATTAAGAGTAAAGCACTTGCATGCAATTTGTGTATATTTTTATGCTGATAACATCACAAATAAGAGCGTGTTTCTGTGCTTGCATATGAAGATGCAAAGCATGTAAGAGTTTGTTGTGTTGTAAATTGTAGTTTAAGTTCAGCTTTACTACATTGTTGGGTTCGTTTGCAAACACTTGTATTTGTCATACAGTTCATATGGTTAAAATTCTAGATTTTAATTGCTTGAAGGATTGAATACGCTGCCTTGAGTGGTGCATGAATTTTGAAATGTCCAGCATTTTAGAGAAAATAAGGAAGGTGATATATACCATAGATAATAGTATTCCAATACAATGTTGCATTAGGGAATACTGGGTCCTCTTTTCACTCAACAAGCCTTTCTCTTCTGGCATGTTTATGTAAGATTAGTGAGTACATATAATGTATGCAATCTATGTTAATCAAACTTCAATCAATCAACTTGGTAAGAAAGATAGACAAAAAAAATTATTCACACTCAATTTGGTTAACAAATTTCCCATTTCATTATATAAGACAAGAATCTAAAGCTATGACTATGAGCACAAAACTGCTTAATCAACACCATCCTGATTTCGAAATCAATTACAAGAAATAGCACATCAAAACATAAAATTCATGTAGAGTAGAGTAAGTAAGGATATTATTAGAACAAATTACACTAACATCCTCCCAAGGAATATTTAAATTGCACATGACTTCATGCTTTACTTAAAGTATACAACAACTCCCTTATGCAGTTGATAGGTAGAGAACCATAAGGCCCAAAAGAAGCATCAACACACCAAGGCTGCAACAGATTTTGTTATAGGTTGAGGAGCTTGCTAGGAGATGATATCTGCCATTTACCATTCTGCTATGGTTCTCCATTTCCTTTGGGTTATGATTTTCTGTAATTCTTTTATATTTTTGTTAGTGTCCTGTACACAACACTCCGTATGATGTTTCTGCAATATTTTTTTATCCATTCTTCATTTTCTTTGTTAATTTTTGTTTGTCTAGACAGGGTACTGATTCTGGTGTTGACACTTACTTTGTCTATTACTGGAATTGATTACCGCAAATACTTGACTTGGGTTCCTACTGAAGAATCCAGGTTAGGTTCTCAGAACCTGTAATTTACTTTGAATTATGTTTTGCAAGTTGTGATGTAAGGTTAGGTAAGTTGTGACCTTGGTTTTGATTTACTTGAGATGAATATATGTATCCTTTATGGTGCAGTCATTACATTGTTCCTGAAATAGGTCTAGATGTTAAGTTCTCCTATGCATCACACAAGGTTGTGGATTAATAAAAAAGAGGCTAAAATTGTAAGTTCAAAGATAGCTTTGGCAGAACTATGTTGCATTTGATCTAAAATTTCATAATGAACAACTGTAGACTCTGGTCTTAGAAAAATTTTCACTGCCTAACCTATGACATACTACAAAAAAACTCTGATCTAGGAAGAATGTTTATTACAAAAGGGAACAAGAAATTATTTAGAATTATTAACTTCATCCCCTGATGCTTATAACCTTATTTCTAATATGCAGCTGGGAATTAATATTGTACCTGTCTAGATAGGGTATTGATTCTTTGTTAATTTAATGTTTTGACACTTTATTAGGCAACTTATAACATGGTTGATTTTAATGTTTTGGCAGGTGTACCGAATAGACATATATGCTTTTGGACTTGTAGCTTGGACTGGAAATGACGTCTTGAATACAAGGTATACTTGCTTCTCTATGCACTGAACTTTGTCTATACAATGCAAATTAATTTGGATAAATCACCAAAAGAGTGTAGCAATTCATAAACTTGTTTTAGTGTATATTGCCTTTCATCATGACACCATCCCCATCCATCTCTCTTACCCATTGTTGGTTTTCTACCTTCCAAGTGTTGAGAAAGATCTTGCACCGCTTCATGCTCCCAAACAAGAAGAGGCCTCCTCCATGTAAGTTTGCATTTCCATCTAGAATCACTCCATTCCCCCATATCAACTACATTGCTTTACTTTTATCCGATTAGTAAAGAACCTATTTTTTATATGATCTTAATCTATTAAGATATATTTTTTGTTAGAATTCACCCCTTAATTTTTGTAATTATATATGATCAAGTCATGCAATCAATTTCTTTCTACATAAAACTCTTTATTATGTAGCAATACAAAAGGTCAGTCTTCAGCCTTCGTATAGAAAGGAATTGTATTACACCGATAAGTTCTTAATTAAGTCACTTGAGTTATTTTGTTCTTTAATTAGCTGACTTTTCTTCCCGTGAATGGCATGGATGCTCAAGACACAAGTGTAAATATTATTGTTAACTTGATGAGACATTTAGTCCCTCATGTTCTTCAGATTAAATTGTTCCAATATTGTATTGGAAGAATATATATTTTGCTTCCGTAAAATTAATTGTTCCACTTATTCTTCGCCAATCTGATAATCCCAGTCTTAATTATTAGTTAATATTCCTTGTTTCTCAGTTGTTGACTGGGGACAATTACAATATATTTTGCTAACTGGTCTTCCAATATTGGCTGTGTGAGGAGTACGCTTACAGTGCGCTTGTTGTAAAAATTCTCAAGGGGTTTCCTAGACTATCAATTATAGGAAAATACACGATCTTGAAACCTATGATTCTCACAAACAATCAGTAAACAAAATAAACAGATAATGCATACCTTTCTCTATAGGAAGACTTCTCTACGGTGTAGTTTGATTTCCTTGAAAGAGGAGAGAAATAAGATTTCACTTCCTTTGACCTTTCTTTCTGCCTCTCTCCTTTCGTGATGACTATGAGTGAGAGAGAACACTTTTCTGCCAGGAAGGGGACCTTATTTCACGTTAGTGGGTATTAACCCCCTTTTATAACCACTACTCCCATCAAGTAGCAGTTAACTCTAGAAACTTCTCCTATTAAGCCCAATTACAATTTAGCCCTTAATCGTTAATTATTTATTTATTAGTCCCTACCTAGTCATATGCCTCTCACATGAGACATTAATTCTAACATTCTCCCACTTGGCTCATGTGACATTAATAAACATTATGGACTAAATAAATAAATAGATTAACTAACATAATGCACCTTAAAAATGACTAAATTGTTCTATACATTTGGACATCATAATTTCATGATTAAGAATAGGAACCATTTCGAGTCATGGCGGTTGTATATCATCTAATCGACATAGTCCCTTCCATGTACTACAAATTAGTCTTCTCCTTAATATGACCATTAGTTAGGAGTACATAATTGGTCCAACATAATGTCTTCTTTCAAGACAAAACCTGTTAACATTACTCTAACACAAACATGCATGCAAACATAGAGAACATGTAATCATAAACATATCATAATTAAGCTCAGAGTGTCACTAAATGCATAAGATAAATTACACTTAATGATCATCAATAACAATAATGCCCATACTTTCAACATGTTCTTTAATGTCTTGGGCGATAATCCCTTATTCAAAGGGTCAACTATCATAAGGTTTGTGCTAATATGTTCTATTGACACTCTTTGTTTATGAACTTCTTCCTTCACGACAAAGTACTTCAATTCCATATGCTTAGCACCCTTAGAGTACTTGTCGTTCTTACAAACTATTGCTATAGAGTTATCACAATACATTTTCAGCGGCCTAGCAATACTGTCGACAATTCCAAGCCCTAAAATAAAGTTCTGCAACCAATTAGTCTGAATTGTAGCCTCAAAACATACTACAAATTCAACTTTCAGATGCAACAACAACTGATGCTTACAAATTGCTTCCATTTGTTTTCGTTCCATATCATTTCTAGGACATTGTGCGAGACTAAATTTGTCTCCTTTCTAAATTAGAACAGGTGACATTAACCACCTTTTCATCTTGAATATCTCTAGTACTTTATTGATATATGCTTTCTGAGGTAAGCCTAACAATCCTTGTGATCTATTACGAAATATTTCTATCCCTATCACATAGCTTACCTCACCCATATCTTTCACTTCAAAGTTTCTAGAGAGAAATTTCTTAGTCTCATGAAGAAGACCAAGATCGTTAGTTGCAAGTAAGATATCATCAATATATAGAATTAGAAAAATAACCTTGCTCCCACTGACCTTCAGATACATACACCGATAAACAATATTTTCCTTAAATCTAAAGGAAACAATGGTATCATTAAACCTCAAATACCATTGGCGGGAAACTTGCTTTAAGACTGTATATTGATTTCTTTAGTTTGCACACCATGTGTTCCTTTCCCTCAACTGAGAATCCCATTGGGTGGTCCATACAAGCATTCTCCTTTAAATCTCCATTAAGAAAGACGGTTTTCACATCCATTTGATGTAACTCCAAGTCATAATGGGCTACTAATGTCATGATAATCTTGAAAGAATCCTTTCGTGAGACCGGTAAAATGTATCTTTATAATCAATGCCATCTTTCTGAGTAAACTCCTTAGCAACAAGTCTAGCCTTGTAACGTTCAAGGTTGCAATGAGAGTCACGTTTAGTCTTGAAGACCCACTTACAACCAACTCTCTTACAACCCTTTGGTAATTCTACAAGGTCCCAAACACCATTATGTTCCATGGAATTTCTCTTCTTTCATGGCATTTAACCACTTCTCAGAATTATCACAACTTACAACTTGTGAAAACAAAACTAGATCATTATCATTAATGCTTAAGTTTGTTTCTGTTTCATGTAGGTATACCACATAATCATTTGAAATAGCTGGTCTCCTTTATCTTTAGGACCTCCTTAATGCTACTTCTTGCGGTTCTTCCATAATAGGTTCATTATTGTGTTGCTCCTCTTCATTAATTTTGTAACTACAACTGAAAGAAGTGATCACCTTACTACTAGAGGCACAAGCTAAAAGGACTTGCACTCTAACTTCTTTAATTTCCACTTCTCGTGGAACTGTACTCTCTCTGATTTTATCATTTTCAATGAATCTTGCAATTTTAGTTTCGACAAGTCTCATACTATGATTAGGACAATAAAACATATACCCCTTTCATTTTCTGGATAACCAATGAAATATCCACTGATTGTTCTTGCATCCAATTTTATTTCTTGCGGATTATAAATCCTTATTTCTGCCTGGCAACCCCAAACATGCAGGTGCCTTATACTAGGTGTCCTATTTGTCCACAGTTTAAAGGTGTCTTTGGAACTGCCTTACTAGGAACCCTATTCAACAAATACATGACAGTTTTCAAGGCATACATCCACAAAGATACGGGTAAAGTCAAATTGATTAACATACTCCTAATCATATCCATTAAAGTTCTATTACGCCTTTATGATACACCATTTTGTTGTGGTGTACCGGACATTGTGTATTGTGCACAAATGCCACATTTCTAAAGAAGCTTAGCAAATGTACCTGGGTGTTGCCCAGTTTCATCATATCTTCCGTAATACTCACCACCTCTATCATATCTAATAATTTTCACATTTATGTCTAATTGCCTTTTTACTTCATTGTAGTAAATTTCTAAGGCATCCATTGTTTAAGAAATCTTGGGTAGTAAGTAGACATAATCGTAACGTGAATAATCATCAATAATGGTGATAAAGTATCCTTCCTTTTCGAAAGAACTAACATCAAAAGGTCCACAAATATCAGTATGCACAATTTCAAGAAGCTGAGTGCTTCTTGTAGCTCCTTTCTTTGTATGTTTTGCTTGTTTTCCCTTAATACAATCCACACAAATATTTAGATCCGTAAAATCTAGATAAGGAAGAATTTCATTCTTTATTAATCTTTCCATCCTTTCTCTAGAAATGTGACCTAACCGTTTATGCCACAAGAAAGCAGATCGTTCATTCACTAAACTACTTTTAGTGCCAACATTATGATGCATAGTTAAAACAGTTTCAGCATACAAACTGTCTATTTTCAATTTATATAAACCATCACAAAGAATACCAGTACCAATGAGATGATTATGCTTAAATAAATTGAAACATCCATTACCAAAATTGAAAAAGTATCCAGTAACATCAAGTTCAGATAATGAAACTAAATTCCTAGATAAACTAGGTACGTAAAGAGTTTCCAGTAAATCTAAATGATGTCCAGTGACGAGTTTTAAATAATAAGTCTCGACTACTTACACTGGAGCTTTCACTTTATTCCCCATAAAGACAAACTTCTCATTTGGGCTTATGGTTTGGATTGTAAGTAATCTCTGCATAGCGTTAGAAACATAAGTCATACATCTAGAATTAATCCATCATGTATCATAGGAAACTTCAGTTAAGTTTGATTCAAAACATACATGAGCATTAAACTCACTTTTCTTTTCGAACCAAGACTTGCACTTTAGGTAATCCTTCTGGAAATGTCCTGATTTCCTACAAAATTGACAATTATTTCCCTTTGATACCTTCCTATGGATTTGCAAAGAGTATTGATCTTCAATTACCTTCTACCTTTATCATGCTTCTTCATAAATTTCTTTCCAGCTCCTTGATTCCCTTGGTGGCTTACATAATGGACTGAGTGACTTCCTTGATTCTTAAGCCTCATTTCTTCCTGAACCAACATACTGTGCAATTCATGCACATTCCACTTATCTTTTATGGTATTATAGCTCATTTAGAACGGGTCAAACTCAGACGGTAAATGAGTTTAGAATAAAATGAACAAGAAAGTTCTCATTCACAACCATTATATTCCCAAGGTCTTAAGTCTTGCTGCAATATTTGTCATCTCAATGACATGTTCATACATAGTACGTGAACCATCAAACTTTATGGTGACCAATGTACTCATTAATGTCCCAACAACAGACTTATCAACTGTTTGAGAGCGCTCTCCCACTAATCACATAAACCTTTTAGCACTTTCGATTTTAGGGAGAGTTGTCTTAATACTGTTTGCTGTTGGATCAAGTGGCCTCAGAATAATTAAGAAGGGGGGGGGGTTGAACTAATTATTAATGTGTCTTGACTAATTAAAAAATTATCCTTCTTAATGTTACTAGATTCAACTAGGCTTTTACTACTAAGTTAAGAAAGTAAAGATCAGAAACAAAAACTTAACCAAAAGTAAAAGCGGCAATTAAAAGTACACAGTGGAAATTAAAGAGTGTAGGGAAGAAGAAGACAAACACAAGATTTATATTGGTTCGGCAACAACCCATGCCTACATCCAGTCCCCAAGCAACCAACAGTTCTTGAGATTTCTTTCAATCTTGTAAAATCCTTTACAAGCCAAAGATCCACAAGGGATGTACCCTCCCTTGTTCTCTTTGAACAACCAAGTGGATGTACCCTCCACTTGAACTGATCCACAAGAGTTGTAGTACCCTATCTTGTTCTCAGTATAACAACCCAAGTAGATGTACCCTCTACTTGTGCCACAAAGAATGTACCCTCCAATGTGTTAAGACAAAGAATTCTTAGGTGGTTAGTCCCTTGAATTCTCTGTGAGGGGGATACAAAAGATATCTCAAGTGGTTAGTCCTTTGAAATCTTTTGTAAGAAACAGAAGATATCTCAGGTGGTTAATCCTTTGAAATCTTTTGTCAAGATGGAGAAGGGAAGAAACAAAAGAATTTTCAGGCAATTAGTCCTTTGAATCTTTTGACAAGAGAGAGAAGGGATGAAGAAGAAGAATAGCAACAATTTTTGGCCAATGAACTTTTCTTGAATAAAGAAAATTTTGAACAAAAACTCTTAGAAAGATGTTGACAAATGAATCAAAAAGTTTTGTAAAAAACAGTTATGGAAATTCATGCCATGGTCACATATTTATAATCATTTGATGACTCAAGTTAAAGTTTGTGACTCTTGGAAATTTCTTTAAAAATAATCACTTTAAAAGGTTGTGACTCTTTTGTAAACTAGTCACTTTTAAAAGTTGTGACTCTTTTGAAAAAATCTTCAGAAACAAGTCACTTTAAGAATTGTGACTTTTGGAGATTTATTTTTCGAAATCAGTCACTGGTAATCGATTACTACCTTCTGGTAATCGATTACCAGAGAGTAAAACTCTTTGGTAAAAGATTTTGTGAAAAATTCTTGTGCTACTAAATGTTTTGAAAAACGTTTTTAGTATTTATGTTGATTGAGTCTTCTCTTGATTCTTGAATCTTGAGTCTTGAATCTTGATCTTGATTGTTCTTGAATCTTGAAACTTGATTGTTCTTGAATCTTGATTCTTTGAAACTTGATTCTTGAAGCTTTTTGACTCCTGATTCTTTGAAACTTACTTAACTCTTGATTCTTTGGCATCATCAAAATAATCTTGGAAGTCATTGCTTCCACATTTGCAACAGTCATTCTTATTTACATTAGGCTGAGTCTATCCGATCTTTCCCAATCTTTATAGTGGGTTTCTCTTCATTGCTATTAGCATCAATAATAGTAACATACTTCTCTTCCAACATAGCAAGATCATGATCCAAAACACTGAGGTGAAGTTGGACTTGCTCATTTCTGTCAGAGAAGTTAAGCCCATTAAAATTGGCACATTTCTGTCAAAAAAGTTAAGCCCATTAAAATTGGCACAGATGATACATAAGAATCCAATGAATTCAAAACATGTATTATATAATAAAATTCACATAAGTGTTTTGAGACATAAAATACATGTCATACATATGATTCATTCAAATAACGGTCAATGTATATTGATTTTCTCCTTTGGGTGATACACCAACACACAACATACAAACATAATGATGCTAATAAAAATTCTTAACATTATTTGGCAATTAAATATGCACCAATTAGTAGTATCTATTTCCTTTGGGCATATAAATAAAACTAATGATACACATAAATCTCCTATAACTATATTCATTAATTATAAGAACAACTAATCAACCTTTGGGCGATCCATAAATGCCTTATAACAATGAATTTCAATTACCCATAAACCAATAATCATATAATTTAGCATCCATTATTCTATGAGTAATTGAAATAATCATTAATTTGGAATTAAATAACCTTACAAATTTGGCCACTTAGGTGACTAACAAATTCAACATACATTTAATTCCAACCAAGTATAATTGAAATAATAATTAATTTGGAATTAAATAACCTTACAAATTTGGCCACTTTGGTGACTAACAAATTCAACATACATTTAATTCCTACCAAATATATATGGCTTGCACATACTTATTTCTATTAACACTTCATTTGTTTCATTCCAGACCATAAAATAATATTTGCATTTATATGTGTTTTGCATTCAAACACGTTCAAGCAAATATGTAGCATATACATATATTTACTGTTACCAATAATTTCAAAGCATTCACGTTAATTTAATTATAGGGTATAAACTTTCAATCCTTTAATCATGTTTAATAATAATTTCTGAAAAAAAAAGACAAGTAGGACTAAAAATAGCAAAATGGGTTGCAAATAGCAATTTCAAAATTCCTTCACCCCTGCTATGAAACCTACGTGTAGCAGCCACAACTTTTCCATGAATTGGAATTGCAAATCACGCTTTCTTTCTCCATTATAAATAGATACTGGCAGCCACAATGGCTTTTTCCAAATTTACATAATATTTATACCATGCAATGAATGTAACGTACGTGCTAGCGCTTTTCAAAAAGTTGAAACTTACGCTCACAGTAATGTGACTTTCTCACATTATATGGCTTTCTCATATTATATGATAAAAATATCAATACTAGTCACCATTATCATGGAACTAAATTAGATAGCACAAAAGGATAAATCTGAAATCTTTCTCCAAATTTAATATATACAATTCAAAAGTACCCACTAAGTACAAACATCATAAGTTTTTCTTCATTGAACGCAATCAAAATAATATAATTTTATGCATTCATGTTCTTTTCAATATAAGCTTTCATACTTGCAGCAGCAAAAATCCCTAAATTTCATAATTAGGGTTCATGCATAATTGGAAGAAATTAAATCATCCTTGGAGAATCATAAATTTCAGAACACATGCTATGATACCACATATAAAAATTCTTAAGAGGTTTCCTAGACTATCAATTATAGGAAACAACATGATCTTGAAACCTATGATTTTCACAAACAATCAATAAACAAAATAAACAGATAATGCATAGCTTTCTTCATAGGAAGACTTCTCTCAGGTGTACTTTGATTTCCTTGAAAGAGGAGAGAAATAAGATTTCACTTCCTTTGACCTTTCTTTCTGCCTCTCTCCATTCGTGATGACTATGAGTGAGAGAGAACACTTTTCTGTCAGGAAGAGGACCTTATTTCACGTTAGTATGTATTAACCCCCTTTTATAACCACTACTCCCATCAAGTAGCAGTTAACTCTAGAAACTTCTCCTATTAAGCCCAATTACAATTTAGTCCTTAATTATTAATTATTTATTTATTAGTCCTTACATAAGTCACATGTCTCTCACATGAGACATTAATTCTAACACTTGTCACTTCCTCCATTAATATTATATCATCGTGCTTAATTAGCACACCATTATAAAACTCTTTGTTTTCCCTTGGAAAATCTTTTCCACAAGACTATCTTTAATCTTTATCAGGAGATCGATGTTTTTCCTTCTTTTTCTTAAATATTAAGCCATGTATAATAACAAAATTCATTTGAAAAAAAATGAATAAGAAGTGTTGAATTGCAAATTACCTGCCACAGGTCTTTATTTCCACAAGTCAGACCATAATGATTTATATTCCCTCTGCAACTGCTTCTTTTTCCACTCAAACAATTTTCAGTAGTCACACTCTCTATTTTCTCCATATAGTCAAACCCAATTACTATACGTGGTTCTGCACCATTTATATCCACATAAAAGACTGCAATTGATCCCAAAACACAACATCACTGCAAAATGAAGACCTTGATCTACAATGTTCTCACGGGGCGTTGGTTCATGCTCTTTGCATCATTACTCATCATGGCTGCAGCAGGAGCAGCCTACATGAGTGTTGAAGTCCTGTACTTCCTCATAGCTCCCTTTCCATTTGTTTAGAATTTTGTTGGTCATTCGATGATCTTTGAAGCCTTCACTCTCTAGCCACACACCAATATCAATAACACCCACAATCACATCCTCCCCAAAATTTAAGGCATGCCATAGGCCATTGGAAGAGTCTACGGAGAGAAATTTAGAAGTGTCAGTAGTGTCTATGGTATAGTTGACTTATTGCCATTTCTCAAGCGAATTCAAGTTTGTTGACTATACCTGTATGCTTTTACTATTACTTTTTCTCACTGGAAAAACTTGGTGCCATTTCTTTGCTGAGTAGCCACATTTGTTTCAAAAATCTCTGCTTGCTTTGCTCACTTTTATCTAATATTAGAATTAGAATTAGAATGCCACTTCAACACCCAGTTAACAATTCTCACAGCTACTAGGTCTTTGCTTATTTTCAATAATTAACACTTTCATGACCTGAAATTTTGAAACTTGAACCAGAAACAAGATATTGTTTGGTGAAAATTGGGTTTCTCTCTATGTGGGTCTCTTTATCCTAATCTACCACATGGGTCCAAATGTGCACTGTGTTTTGTAGAATTAAAAAGAAGAGAATTTTATTTACAGGAAGGAAGTCTGGTGTTCTTATCTTAGGTTTGTGTCCCTCTGTGTGTTGAGGTATTTTTTTAGTTCCTTTTATCTTTTTTTTACCCCAGATAGAGGGTAATATGGAGGATGTTGAAGAAGCTAATAGAGCAACTATTGAGAGCTGTCATTAAGTTTTGAGTATGATGTCTCAACTAAGGAATGAAGTTCATTGTAGGAATTTGATGGTGGAAACTGCAGGGGCTATAGTGAGGTTCAAGAAAGTTGTTTCACTCCTAAATAGTGGTTTGGGTCATGCAAGAGTAAGGAAGCACAAAAAACTTCAAATCCCTTTTTTGAAAGTATTCTCTTGGACAACCAAATTTGCAAAACCAATCATCATTCAAAATGTTTGGAGTTTCCTCATACAAGTTTTACTAAGAATTCAATTCAGGGATTGGGTCAAATAGTTAGAAATTCAATCTATATGATGGGAAAACCTAGTTTGGAATTGAGCTCCAATGAGAAAAGCCCTCTAAACCTTACCCGAAAAACTTCATGAACACATTACCACTTCCTTCAACAACAACAAATGAAACATGAAGCAGAAATAATGTTTCGAAGGAACAATAGTGTTATAAATTTGAATTTTGACAACTCTAGCTGCACACCATCAATGTCGTCGTCTACTAGGTATTTCATTTCTTCCTTGAGCATAAACGGAAGTGTGGCTAACATGGATGGAAATGGAAGTGCATTCCATTTACTAGGAGCTGAACACTCTTCTTATCATAATTCACAACAGCACAAGAGAAAGTGCATTCCATTTGACTTTACCCTCGTTCTGTGTTCTAGTGTTATTGTCTCATACACACTATTAACCATTGATGATTAATGACTGTGATCTCAAAGATTAAAGTTCATTTTCACATTCAATTAATTGTTTTGTACGTCCTCTGCAGGAAACATAGAGTGAAAAGATCAGTTAAGGTGCCTGCTACTAGCAACAAACTTGCGGATATCCCTCCCCATGATCAGTAAAGGTTCCGCAAGAGCCTTCACATAATTTACTCCTAAGCATATAGGTATAGTTGACTTATTAGCATTTCTCAAGTGAATTCAAGAGCCTTCACATAATTTTTGACGTTTCATGTGCAACTTCAATAGGGTAGTCAAGAAAGAAGACGACTAGGAAAAAGATTATCGTTAAAATTCATGAGGAATATTTTCATGTTGCAAATCTTACTTTAATTAGTTGCTTTTATTCTTGTCATTAAGATCTCATATCAAATATGTATGTTTGTAAATGTTTTCTTTAAATTCTGCAACTTGTTCTAATTAGATCTCATATCAACTTGTTCTTGTAAATGTAAAAAAGATATCATGTGGCATTACTTAATTTGAGAATTTAATATAAAAAATATGATAAGTTTAAGTTAAATACTACATGTTTATTTTAGCTTAGTTTAATTTTAGAGTATCTCTAATACAAGAACTCAATAGGAGTTTTTATTAACTCTTTTGATGAATCCTTTTGTTACCACAATAAAATTAGCCAGGATCACGGAAACATCCCCTCAAGAAACTCGTCTAAGTTATCATCATCGTCATCAATTTTATGATCACTTGCTGAACTCAAAGCCTTTTTCCCTGTAAATACATGGTCAAAAAAGTTTAAGCTTGTAACAGATAATTAAATTTTTGTAAAAGCATTTCACAACGAACATTATACAAACTTAGGAGAGAGAGAGAGAGACAGAGAAAACCAACGAACCTGAGTAAGACTACTAACAAGTATGTGTGTGTTAGAGAGAGAAAGATGAATCGGGAGAGGGTGTCATCTTGTTGTTGTTCTCCATATAAAAATTCCCCGTATTTCGTTTCACTTAAAACCCTAGTTTCGATGTTGCTGCTCTATAACAACACAATAGATCAGGAAGAACCCTAACCAAACAAGAAACCAATGGTTGTGGAGTTAGGGCAACAAATGGTGGAGCTCTCCACCCTCGTCACTGTAGAAGCAAGCTTCATGATGATGAACCAAGCAATTTTGCTGATGCCAAAAGCCCAAGTGATTGATTCAAGATTGATTTAAGACTTCAAAATCAAGCATCAAGAATCCAATCCAAGATTCAAGATTCAAGAGAAGAAATCAAGAAGCAACAAGTCAAGACTTCATATAGGATAAGTATTTAAAGATTTTTTCAAAAACCAAATAGCACAGTTTTGTTTTACAAAAGAATTTTCTCAAATTTTCTAAGTTACCAGAGTGATTATTCTCTGGTAATCAATTACCAGTTATCAGTAATTGATTACCAGTGACCAGTTTGGTTTTCAAAATGTTTTCAAATGATTTGCAATGTTCCAAAATGATTTTCAAACAGTGTAATCGATTACACTATATTAGTAATCAATTACAAGTGAATCTAAACGTTGGAATTCAAATTCAATTGTGAAGAGTCACAACTTTTCATAAAATGCATTGTGTAATCGATTACACCTTTGTGGTAATCAATTACCAGTGTACAATTTTGAAGAAAAAGTTAAGAGTTATAACTCTTAACATGATTTTTTCTAAAGTCACAACTCTTCCAATGGTTTCTTTGACCATACATGAAGAGTCTATAAAAGCATGACTTTGGCACACATTCATATAACATATGTGTGATATTCTTCCAAACAATCCTTTTCACAATCTTTCTCTAACCATTTCCCATTGCTTTGTCTTTGCCAAAAAGCTTTCTAAACTTTGTTTTTCTGCAAGTGGAAATTCTGCAGAAAACAAAAGTGTGCTATCTTTTCATCCCTTCTCCCTCTTGACAAAAGATTCAAAGGACTAACCGCCTGAGAATTCTTTTGATTTTTCCCTTTCCCTTAAACAAAAGATTTCAAAGGACTAACCGCCTAAGATATCTTTTGTTTCCCCTTACAAAGATTCAAGGGACTAACCGCCAAAGAATTCTTTGTCTTAACACATTGGAGCGTACATCCTTTGTGGTACAAGTAGAGCGTACATCTACTTGGGTTGTGATACTGAGAACAAGAAAGGGTGCATCTCTTGTAGATCAGTTCAAGTGGAGCGTACATCCACTTGGTTGTTCAAAGAGAACAAGGGAGGGTACATCCCTTATGGATCTTTGCTTGTAAAGGATTTTACAAGGTTATTGGAAATCTCAAGAACCGGTGGTTGCTTTGGGACTGGATGTAGGCACGTGTTGTTGCTGAACTAGTATAAATCTTGTGTTTGCCTTTTTCTTCCCTACACTCTTTAATTTCCGCTGTGCACTTTTTATTTCCGCTTTATTTTTGTCTAAGTTATTGTTTCTGTTCTTTACTTTCTCATAACTTAGTAGGAAAGCCTAATTGAATATAGTAATATTAAGAAGGATAAATTTTGAATTAGTCGAGGCACATTAATAATTAATTCAACCCCCCTTCTTAATTATTCTGAGGCCACTTGATCTAACAAATGGTATCAGAGCAGGTTTCTTGAGAAAATTTTCACAACTTCAAGATTCATGGCCTCCTCAAATTCTCTGTTTCCCGAAGGAAACTCCATCCATAGGCCACCCATCTTTAATGGCGAGGGTTACCACTATTGGAAAACTCGAATGCAAATCTTTATTGAAGCCATAGATTTAAACATTTGGGAAGCAATAGAAATAGGACCTTGTGTACCCACCATAGTGGATGCAAGCACAAGTACAACAACATAAAACCTAGAGATAAATGGACTGAAGAGGATATAAGAAGAATCCAATATAATCTTAAAGCAAAAAACATCATTACTTTTGCCCTAGGAATAGATGAATATTTTAGAGTGTCAAACTGTTCAAATGCAAAGGAGATGTGGGATACTCTCCAACTTACACATGAATGCACCACTAATGTTGAAAGATCTAGATTCAACACTCTTACACATGAATATGAATTATTTAGGACGAACACTAATGAGAACATTCAAAGCATGCAGAAAAGATTCACACACATCGTCAATCACCTTGCCTCCTTAGGAAAAATATTTCCTAATGAAGATTTAATTAATAAATTTTGAGATGCTTAAGTAGGAAATGACAGCCCAAGGTAACTGCCATTTCTGAAAGTAAAGATCTTTCTTCTATGTCTCTTGCCACTCTTTTTGGCAAACTGCAGGAACATGAAATGGAACTTCAATGTCTCAACCAAAATGAAGAGACCGACAAAAGGAAAAGAAGCATAGCACTCAAAGCCTCCTCCTCAATGCAAGAAGAAGAAAAAGAAGAATCTGATGATGAAGAGGACTTCTCACTCTTTGTGAAGAAGTTTCATAAATTCATCAAAAATAGAAGAATGGAGAGACGCCATAACTTCGACAATGGGAAAAGATCTCAAGAAGGTTCCCAAACACTTAAATGCTATAAGTGTAATCGACCCGGTCACATAAAGGCACACTGCCCCACAAATGAATCATGGCCAGAGAAGAATGAGAAGGAAAGCCATGAAGAAAGAAGATCCAAGAAGGCGTATATTGCTTGGGATGACAATGACTCATCTGATGGTTTGGAGAAGGAGATCAACCTTCTATCCAAGGACTATGAGAGCAATAAGAACATCTCTCAAGAAGATTAAGAAAAAAGTAAAAGTTTGACTTCCATCTTTGAAGATCTAGGCACTTAAATAATTAAAAAGGTAACATCAAAACCATTCTCTTTTAAATTAAGTGGGTTGAAAGCTTTCTTCTAAATTAACTTGATATATGATGACTAAAAAAAATTTATTTTTTTGTCTTGATTTTTTGCTATGAATATTTGCTTATATGTTTGATTGAGTTTTTTTTTTAAAAAAAAGCATGAAGTTTATTTTTTAAACAAATATTTGATGATGTCTATGATTCTTGCATGATTTTTAGTATGATATGTGAATTACTTGCTTAAAAGTCATTCATAAAGTTTTTCAAAAATCTATTATGTTATATATTTATTTTCATATAAGAGTTTTTAGATATAAAGTATTTTGACTCCCTTTCAAATCCTTTTACCCTAAGAATTCATTCAGTACTTAGTTCTGCTAAAATGCTCTCTGGTAATCGATTACCACAATGTGTAATCGATTAAAGCGAGGCAGGCTATGTGTAATCGATTACCAAAAGATGTAATCGATTACAACGCATCCCTGCTGCTTATAAATTCAAATTTCAGAATTCACGAATTTGCAACTTCGTCTCTCTCGTGAAACCCTCATTCCCAAATTTTCTTTCTACCATAACTTACTCATTTCTTATCCAAATCACGTCCCACAAAGCCCAAAATCATCTTTTTTCATTCTCTTTCATTTAAACCAATTGAAATTTCGAATAAGTCTCTCAAATGGAAGAACCATCAAAGAAGCGCAAAGGTTATTCGAGTAGAAGCCAACGGCACTCTGAGGCTCAGGATACTCCAATTCCTTCCTCCATTTCCCCCTCCTCATTGTTCTCATTGGAAGAACACCATACACGGTACACAAACCTCTTCTCCTCTTGTTCTATCATTGACCCTAAGTTCATAGATATGGATTTATTTTCTGATGAGAGTTTCGAATGCATTCAAGCATTTCATAACTCAAATCTCATTCCCTTTATGTCTTTAAAACTGCATGTGTATTCTAAATTGGTAAAAGCCTTTTATTCTAACCTTGAAATTCAAGAAAATACCTTGATTTCTGAGGTCTATAGGATAAAGATGGTCATTGACCAATCCCTCTTCTATGATTTGACCCAATTGTCTAGTGACGGTGTACCATTTGAAGATGCACTAGATGATGAGTGGAAGTTTGATTTTTCTGTGCATAATGCCCACCGGTTGGTTTGCACCAACCAAGCGGATATGACCAGAAGGTTGCTTGCCGGTTCATTGGCTCTTGAAAGCCGCATCCTCCATTATCTAATTGTCTGTATCTTACTTCCTAGATCTTCAAACCTTGCACAGGTTTCTGAAGAAGATCTAATAGTCATGTGGGCCTTTCCTACCGGCCAATAAATTGATTGGGCACATCTAGTCCGATATCGCATGCATAAGGCATTGTGATTAAGTGCTCCTTTTCCCTATCCTCACTTAGTTACTCTGTTCCTTTAACATTTTAACATCCCTCTTGATTCTGAACCTTATGTTCCAATCAAGAGATCTTTCTTGATCGGTGCTATTGTGGTTGCCTCCTTTGGTTACCGCAAAGAGCGTGATGGATCTTGGGTAAAAAAGGGTGCTCAACCAAATGATAATGAAGGACACTTACCGGTTGAAGGAAACTCTTCTCTCCTTCAGAGTATTTTGGACAGGTTTGATGGACTTCAAACCTATGTTGGTGAGAGGTTTGACTCCTTGGAACGTCAATTGGACACACGATTCGAGGAGATGAATTCAAGGATTGCAAAGATTGAAGAAGATGTCACCATTATTTGCGTCTACTTTGATTTACCTCCACCACCACCATCAGTTTAGACATTACTATTATTATTAGTATTTGGATTTCTAGTTGTGTATTTGGCTATGTTTTGAAACACTTATTAGTATGTTACTTTCTAATTTAGTTGTTTTAATTTGGTTATCTTGGATGACTCTCTAAATTATCTGACATTATATTATAGTTTATGAATGAATTATTATCATACTTGCTTAAGTTATGTATGCATTATTGTTTTCCTTGTTTGGATGATTATGAATGAATGTATGATTTTATGTCTCTATACGCACTTTGGCTTTTTGTTGATGCCAAAGGGGGAGAGAAAGTTGGGATTAAATCAAGAACTCATATAATTAAATAACTTAATTTCAAGTAAATCTTAAACTCAAAAACAAAGGGGGAGAATTATGTAAGTGATCGATTAGAAGATAGAGCTTGTATGCGTTTCTTGATTTCAGGTTTGTCATCATCAAAAAGGGGGAGATTATAGAAGCAAGCTTCATGATGATGAACCAAGCAATTTTAATGATGCCAAAAGCCCAAGTGATTGATTCAAGATTGATTCAATACTTCAAGATCAAGCATCAAGAATCCAATCCAAGATTCAAGATTTAAGAGAAGAAATCAAGAAGCAACAAGTCAAGACTTCATAAAGGATAAGTATTTAAAGTTTTTTTCAAAAACCAAATAGCACAGTTTTGTTTTACAAAAGAATTTTCTCAAATTTTCTAAGTTACCAGAGTGATTATTCTCTGGTAATCAATTACCAGTTATCAGTAATTGATTACCAGTGACCAGTTTGGTTTACAAAATGTTTTCAAATGGTTTGCAACATTCCAAAATGATTTTCAAACAGTGTAATCGATTACACTATATTTGTAATCGATTAAAAGTGAATTTGAATGTTGGAATTCAAATCCAATTGAGAAGAGTCACAGCTTTTCATAAAATGCATTGTGTAATCGATTACACCTTTGTGGTAATCAATTACCAGTGAACAGTTTTGAAGAAAAAGTTAAGAGTTATAACTCTTAACATGATTTTTCCTAAAGTCACAACTTTTCCAATGGTTTCTTGGACCAGACATGAAGAGTCTATAAAAGCATGACTTTGGCATACATTCAAATAACATATGTGTGATATTCTTCCAATCAATCCTCTTTCACAATCTTTCTCTAACCATTACCCATTGCTTTCTCTTTGTCAAAAAGCTTTCTAAACTTTGTTTTCAAAACTTTGTTTTTCTGCAAGTGGAAATTCTGCAGAAAACAAAAGTGTGCTATCTTTTCATCCCTTCTCCCTCTTGACAAAAGATTCAAAGGACTAACTGCCTGAGAATTCTTTTGATTCTTCCCTTTCCCTTAAACAAAAGATTTCAAAGGACTAACCGCTTGAGATATCTTTTGTTTCCCCTTACAAAGATTCAAGGGACTAACCGCCTAAAAATTCTTTGTCTTAACACATTGGAGTGCACATCCTTTGTGGTACAAGTATAGCGTACATCTACTTGGGTTGTGATACTGAGAACAAGAGAGGGTACATCTCTTGTGGATCAGTTCAATGGAGCGTACATCCACTTGGTTGTTCAAAGAGAAAAAGGGAGGGTACATCCCTTGTGGATCTTTGCTTGTAAAGGATTTTACAAGGTTATTGGAAATCTCAAGAACCGGTGGTTGCTTGGGGACTGGATGTAGGCACGGGTTGTTGCTGAACTAGTATAAATCTTATGTTTGTCTTCTTCTTCCCTACACTCTTTAATTTCCACAGTGCACTTTTTATTTCCGCTTTACTTTTGTCTAAATTATTGTTTCTGTTCTTTACTTTCTCATAACTAAGTAGTAAAGCCTAATTGAATCTAGTAATATTAAGAAGGATAAATTTTGAATTAGTCAAGGCATATTAATAATTAATACAACCCCCCTTCTTAATTATTCCGAGGCCACTTGATCCAACAGTCACACGCGCTATTAAGGATAAGTCATCCTCATTGTTAGCGGCACTAACGAATCGTAGGACTTATCATTAATAGCGCGTGTGACGAGGGTGGAGAGCTCCATCGTCTATTGCCCTAACTCTGCAGGCATTGATTTCTTATTTGGTTAGGGTTCTTCCCGATCTGTTGTGTTGTGTCAAAGCAGCAACATCGAAACTAGGGTTTTAAGAGAAACGAAATACGAAGAATTTTTATATGAAGAATAACAACAAGACAACGCACTCTCCCAGTTCCTCTTTCTCCCGAATTTGTACTAGTTGATTAATATAATTCCCTCAATTGAATTTTAATTCAAATATTGAAGTTTGTGTTATATCTCACATAGCATGGAAATATTTATTTTGTAGGCACTATTTGTCTAGTTATTTGCATTGTGGTCACAACATTCGTTGCTAGACACTATATTGATCATCATTACATGTACAAAACCTTTTGATAAAGATTTGATGCTTATTTTTGTTATGAATGTTTTTGTATGTTGTTGGCTGTCATTAATGTACTTTGCTTTATATACAATTTTTGTACATGATGAGTGAACCTTAGATTCCCATTTGAGATTGAATGCAATGATTCTTGCGGAAAGTTCGCATTAATCATTGTATTCAATCTTGAATTGTTCATTTGAGCAGTTTGGAAAGATTGATATTTTATGGTAGATTCATGCGTTAAGGTTAACATTATTTTGTTTAATTTGATGAAATTTTGGTAGAGTACATTTCTAGTTGTTCTTTGAGTGCATACTTGATTATCGAGGAATTAATCTCATTGATTTCATGTCGTGTACTTAGAGACCAATGCGAAATGCTGCCGAAATTTTGTCAAATTTAACAAAATACAATGCTTTGTCATCCGGCAAAAGACCTTACATGCCATGCAAATGGGAGAAACTGCGATGGAATGCTTTGTCATCCGGCTGATTCCTCCCAGTGGAAGAAGATAGATCGTTTGTATCCAGATTTCGGCTAAGAGACAAGAAATCTTAGGCTTGGACTAGCCACTAATGGAATGAATCCATATGGCAGTTTAAGCATTCAACACATTTTGTGGCTAGTTTTGCTAGTGATTTACAATTTGCCTCCTTGGTTGTGCATGAAGCAAAAATACATGATGTTGTCTATGATGATATCGGGCCTAAGATAGTCAGGAAATGACATCGATGTTTATCTTGGTCCCTTGATTGAAGACTTGACAAAGTTGTGGGACGAGGGGGTTTTAGTGTTTGATGGGTTTCGAAATGAGACTTTTCATTTGTGTGCAATGCTTTTTTGTACCATTAATGACTTTCCAGCATATGGGAATTTGAGCGGTTACAGTGTTAAGGGCCATTGTGCATGCCCCATCTGTGAAGAAGACACAAGCTACATACAACTTAAACATGATAGAAAAATAGTGTACACTAGACATCGACGTTTTCTAAAACCCCATCACCCTTACAAACGATTGAAAAAAGCATTTAATGGAAGTCAAAAGCATGAAACTGCACCGATACTGTTAACTGGTGACCAGGTCTTCCAGCGGGTTCAACACCTGAATACTATATTTGGAAAGACCCAAAAGAAGGAAAAAAGTAAGACTTGCATATGGAAGAAGAGGTCGATTTTGTTTGATCTTCTATACTGGTCTGATCTACATGTTAGACATTGAATTGATGTTATGCATGTGGAGAAAAATGTATATGATAGTGTCATTGGGGCGCTTCTTAACATTCAAGGCAAGACAAAAGATGGTTTGAATACTCGTCAAGATCTAGCTGAGATGGGTATATGATTGCAGTTGCATCCAAGGTCTGGTGGTAAAAAAATATACTTGCCTCCAGCTTGTCATACTTTGTCCAGAAAGGAGAAGATAAGTTTTTGTCAGTGTCTATGCCGGGTGAAAGTCCCACAAGGATACTCTTCAAATATTAAGAGCCTTGTGCAGTTGAAGGATCTTAAGTTGGTAGGGTTAAAGTCTCACAATTGTCACGTCTTGATGCAACAATTGTTAGTCATGTCCGTACGAGACATTTTGCCTAACAAAGTCAGGTTAGCCATAACTCGGTTGTGCTTTTTCTTCAATGCCATATGTAGCAAAGTCCTTGATCCTATGAAGTTAGATGAGCTAGAAAACGAGACTGCTATTATATTGTGTCAGTTGGAGACGTATTTTCTTCCTAATTTCTTTGACATCATGGTTCACTTAATTCTTTATCTGGTTAGAGAAATCAAATGTTGTGGTCCTGTTTATTTGCGGTGGATGTACCCGGTTGAGCGATACATGAAGATCTTAAAAGGGTATACCAATAATCTACATCGTCTAAAAACATTTATTGTTGAAAGGTACATTACAGAAAAAGCCATTGAATTTTGTTCAGTGTACATTGAAAAAGCTAAACCTGTTGGGCTTCCCGAGTGTCGGCATGACGAAAGAGTGGGAGGTAAGGGTTCAAGAGGATTGCATGTTATCACTCCAACTGTAGAAGATTTGTAACAAGATCATTTGTATGTGTTGAATAACAATAATGAATTTTTGCCATACATAGTTTGCCATGAAAGTTTAGTGAAAGAAAGTAATCCAAAAATGTCGAAGAACTGGGTCTTGAAAAAGCATAACAAGACTTTCATAGATTGGTTTAAAGATATTTGTTGATGATAATACTTCTGAAATGTTAAGAAAGCTAGCAGATGGGCTTAAAAGAAATGTTATAACTTGGCAAGGATACGATATAAACAAGTATTCCTTTTATACAAAAGCACAAGATGAGAAAAGTACAATGCAAAATAGAGGGGTCACCCTAAAGGCCGAATCTCAACACTTCTCTAGTGTACATGATAATGATCCCCGTGTAGCTTCCATCCCTTACTTTGGTTTCATTGAAAAAAATTTGGGAGCTTAACTATGTCAAATTTACTGTCTATGTTTTCAAGTGTAAATGGGTTGACAATGTAGAAGCAAGCTTCATGATGATGAATCAAGGATGATTCAAGTAGTTTTGAAGATGACAAAAAGCCCAAAAAGAATGATGTCATGATTGAGTCAACAAGTTCAAGATCAAGATTAAAGAAAAGACATCAAGAAGAATCAAGATTCAAGAGAAGATGAATTCAAGATTCAAGAGAAGAAACCAAAAAGCAACAAGTCAAGACTTCATAAGGGAAGTATTGAAATTTTTTTTTTCAAAAACCAAACATAGCACAATTTTGTTTTACAAGAAAAGTTTTTCCAAATTTTTCTAAGTTACCAGAGTATTTACTCTCTAGTAATCGATTACCAATTACCTGTAATCGGTTACCAGTGGTAAAGTTTGATTTCAAAAGCTTTTAACTGAATTTGCAACGTTCCAAATGTTTTTTAAATGGTGGTAATCGATTATCAGTGTATCTGAACGTTGAAATTCAAATTCAATTGTGAAGAGTCACATCTTTTCATAAAATGATTTGTGTAATCGATTACATGGTTATGGTAATCGATTACCAGTGACAAGTTCTGAATAAAAAGTCAAGAGATGTAACTCTTCCAATGGTTTTCTCAAGGTTATAACTCTTCTAATGGTTTTCTTGACCAGACATGAAGAATCTATAAAAGCAAGACCTTGACTTGCATTTCAATAACTTTTACAAATTTTGAACTTCTTTGAACAACTTTTGAGATATCTTGAAACCTTCGCTTCTCATCTTTCTTCTTCTTCCTTTGCCAAAAAGCTTTCTAAATTTTCTGTTTTCCAAACCTTGTTTTTTTGCAGAAAACAAAAGTGTGCTATATCTTTTCATTCTCTTCTCTCTTTGCCAAAAAGAATTCAATAAGGACTAATCGCCTGAATTCTTTTTGTGCCTCTCTTCTCCCTTTTCCAAAAGAACAAAGGACTAACCACCAGAATTCTTTTGTGTCTCCCTTCTCCCTTTTCAAAGAATTCAAAAGGACACAGTCTAAGAATTCTTTTGATTCTTCCCTTCCCCTTAAACAAAAGATTTCAAAGGACTAACCGCCTGAGATATCTTTTGTTTTCCCTTACAAAGATTCAAAGGACTAACCGCCTGAGAATTCTTTGTCTTAACACATTGGAGGGTACATCCTTTGTGGTACAAGTAGAGGGTACATCTACTTGGATTGTTATAACTGAGAACAAGAGAGGGTACATCTCTTGTGGATCAGTTTAAGTGGAGGGTACATCCACTTGGTTGTTCAAAGAGAACAAGGGAGGGCACATTCCTTGTGGATCTTTGCTTGTAAAGGATTTTACAAGGTTGAAAGAAATCTCAAGAACCGATGGTTGCTTGGGGACTGGACGTAGGCACGGGTTGTTGCCGAACCAGTATAAAATTCTTGTGTTTGTCTTCTTCTTCCCTACACTCTTTAATTTCCGCTGTGCACTTTAATTATCGCTTTTACTTTTGGTTAAGTTTCAATTCTTGTTCTTTACTTTCTTAACTTAGTAGTAAAAGCCTAATATAATCTAGTAACATTAAGAAGGATAAGTTTTAATTAGTAAAGCTCATTAATAATTAATTCAACCTCCCCTTCTTAATTATTCCGAGGCCACTTGATCCAACAGACAGCAACCCTGGTGTGCGGATTGATGATGTAGGATTTATGTTGGTAGATCTAAAGAAACTCGCTTAACAATGAAAATCACAAACTTACCTCCCACGAAGGGTCTCTGCGGGTCTGACAAAATTGGGCCTACTTCTCCTTGCTAATGTTGTACTTTTCACATACAGTGTCATCGACACCGTCCTTGTCGGCTGCAAGTGCCCATTTGGATGTCAAATCAGGCTTAAACTGTCTCCACCAGTCCCCTATAGTCTGTGGTATTTTCTTTTTTGTCCTTACATCAGATGCTTCAGGGATATCAAATTCAGCCTGACAAACAAAAAATTACATTATATTGTTACTAAATTCAAATTTTTAGTTAATAAAAAATATGCAACATGAAAACTAAAATACCTGAATATCCTCCCATATCAAATCCTTCTGAGCGGCAGGGACTTGCTTCCAATTCTCGTATGTGACATCCACCTTATCACGAGCGACGATTCCCAAATATGTTCTTAACTTTTTTCTGTGGGGACCGTCTGCTTTCTCGGTAGCAGGATCCAGATGGACCAGGGGTCTCTTTACCCCAACTGGCCTAGTCACCAGTGATCTTAGGCGTGTGGCCTTTCTTGTCCGCTTCAAGGTAGATGACGACTGTGATGCTATACCAGTAGGAGGAGGAGGAGAGCTGGGCGGTGTAGCCATTTGGCTGTAAAGAAAAAAAAACATTAGTTAATTAACATTATCACAAAATTGAATAAGTTATGTAAATGAATGGACAAAAATGAAATACATAATAAGAAAATTACATTAGACGATGTCAATTAATTCTCTTTCATCATGATCATTACAATTAGCATGAACTTTGTTAGCTTCTTTTTCACCGACGATGTTAGGTGACATTTGTGTGGACAAAGGACTAACATAAGTATCAATGTATGAATCATCATCTTCAACATTAACACCAATTGTTTTCCCGTGTAGAACCACTAGCCACCTTTCATCACAAGGGTCTTGAACATAAAATATCCATTCATAAATTGTGAAAAACATTGTTTAACTATAAAGTTGAGTTAGAAAAAAACTTCCTTGTAGATTGTAGTTACAAGTCTGTATTAAGAGCATTCTCTTCTAAAAGAGGAAGGCGAGTCTTAAGTAACAATTATTGTATATAGTCCTTGGAAGAGGCAAAGTTGTGTTGCTACATTTGGACTTATTATTGTTATTGTCAAGAACATATGAGTTCCTTGACACACACTTGCAGAAAAAGAGAGAAATGTATGAGGTAGGAGAGAGAGTTTCTAATTTGCAAGTGTATTCCTTTATGAAATGTATAAACTCATTCAACTTATCTTATTGAATGATCAATTGTATTTATACATCATTGTCAAAGGCTGAAACGATAAAACTGAAAATTACAACTCAACACATTACTTTCTATTTTTTTCAGCAACAAACTACTAACCAATTAACTAACTTTCTAACAAATGAAAACTAACTGATTTATCCACAAATGGATCAGGATTACAACAACACCCTCCTTTAATTCTGATCCTCAATCAGCTTTTATCATCAGTTTACTTCTAAGTTCTTCAAACTTGGCTTTCTTCAATGGTTTTGTGAGTAAATCAGCAAGATTATCTTCTGATTTGCAGGAAATGAGCTTGATTTTTCCTTTGTCAACTTTGTCCCTGATAAAATGATACCTAGTATCAATGTGCTTGTTGTTCCCATGATCTACAGGGTTCTTAGCAAGACTGATTGCTGAATTATTATCAATCAGTAAGCAAATTGGTTCGTTCTTTTGAATCTTCATTTCTTTCAGCATTTTCCTCAACCATAGACCTTGACATGCTCCAAGGGAAGCTGCTATATACTCAGCTTCACAAGTAGATAATGCTACTAGATCTTCTTTCTTCGAGCTCCAGGAGATTAGAGCTGCACCATACATGAAAACATAGGCTGCAGTGCTCTTCCTGTCATCCTTGTCCCTCCTCCAATCTGAATCAGGATAGCCAAGCATATTTTGATTTGATTCATTCTATCCAAAAGGTAGCAACACTCCATAATCAGTTGTGCCCTTTACATACCTTAAGATCCTCTTTGCAGCCATCATGTGAGAAATCTTAGGTGCCTTCATAAACCTGCTTATAATGCCATCACTATAAGCTATGTCAGGTCTTGTATTACACAAATACCTGAGTGAGCCAACTATTTGTCTGTATAAAGTAGCATCTGCTAGTTCTCCTTCATCATTCAAGCTCATCATTAGTCCAGTTTCAGCTAGAGTTGCAGTTGGATTGCAATTGCTCATGTGAAACTTCATAAGCAAATCAGCTGCATATTTACTTTGATGCATCACCACACCTGCTTCAGTTTCCTTGAATTCAATGCCAAGAAAATAGGATAGTTGGCCCAGGTCAATCATTTCAAATTGCATCATCAACAACTACTTGACTTTGTTGATTTCTGACATGTTGCTCCCAGTGATCAACAAATCATCCACATAGAGGCACAATAGGATTAAATCTGCAGTAGTCTCCCCTTTAATATAGACACCTTGTTCAGAAATACATTTCTTAAATCCAATCTGGTTGAGAACACCACCAATCTTCTTGTTCCAAGCTCTTAGAGCTTGTTTTAAGCCATACAGGGCCTTTTTTAGTTTGTACACTTTGTCTTCTTGGCCATCAACTTGAAAACCTGGAGGATGATCAACAAACACATCTTCTTCAAGAGGCCCATTTAGAAAAGCAGACATGACATCCAATTGATGCATTGATCACCTTCTCATACTTGCAATTGTAGCTACAAGCCTTATTGTCTCAATCCTTGCTACTGAAGCAAAAATTTCACCATAGTCCACACCTTCTCTTTGCAAGAAACCCTTTGCCACTAGTCTTGCCTTGTGCTTAACCACCTCTCATGTGGGATTCTTCTTCACTTTAAAGACCCACTTAACTGCAATAGGTCTTTTCCCTTTTGGGAGGTTCACAAGATCCCATGTGTTGTTCTTCTTAATTGAGCTCAAATCCTCCTTCATTGCTTGAATCCATTGAGGTTCTTGCAATGCTTCCTCTACATCTATTGGCTCAGCACCAACATATAAGGACAAATGCACTAGGTCACCACCTTCAGTGATTTGATCATCTTTATAGACTTCATAATCTCTCAAACTTTGGGGAACTTGTGTCACTCTTGTTGACTTTCTCAAAATTCCTTGGTCAAGTGTGGCAGCTGTTTCAACAACATTATTACCATTGTAATCTGCTTCAATCAAGAAACTTGCATTCTTACTTGTAGACTTAGGTTATAGCCTCCAGTTTTTAAACTCATCAAATTCCACATCCCTGCTAATTGCAATTTTCTTGGACCTTGGATCAAACAGCCTGTACCCTCTTGTCTCATGGTATCCAAGAAATACCATTAATTCACCTTTGTCATTCAGTTTTTGTCTCAACTGGTCATGAATATGTTTGTAGCAGATAGCACCAAAAATTCTCAAATGTTTCACATTGGGTTTGGTGCCTGACCAAGCTTCTTCTAGAGTCACACCATTTAGTCTTTTTGTAGGACTTCTATGCAGCACATACACAACAGTGGAAGAAACTTCACTCCATGAGTTTTGTGGTTGATCCTTGCATTTGAGCATGCTCCTGACCATGTTCATAATTGTTCTATTCTTCCTTTCTGCTGCCCCATTGTGTTGTGGAGTGTAGGGTGGTGTGAACTCATGTACAATTCCTGCTTCATCACAAAATTCTAGGAATTTTTTTGAGGTGTATTCACCACCTCCATCAGTTCTCAACACTTTAATCTTCCTAGAACTTTGATTTTCAATATAAGCTTTGTATTTCTTAAAGATATTAAACACATCACTCTTTCTTTTGATTATATAAATCCAGGTCTTTCTAGTGAAATCATCTATAAAGGTTATAAAGTACCTATTTCCTCCAAGGGACTCTACTTGTATAGGGCCACAAACATCTGAATAGATGATTTCAAGCTTCTGAGTTGATTTTACTGGGATAAACTTCTTGAAGGGCTTCTTTGTCTGCTTGCATTCCAAGCAATTTCTACATTTCTCCTGTGGTTATTGTAGTTGAGGAATTCCTTGTGCCAACTTGTGCATTTGAGCAAGATCTTTGAAATTCAAGTGTCCAAGCCTACAGTGCCAAAGCCATTCTTCTTTGTTGCTCACAGCACTAAGACATTCGTGCTCAAGTGCTTGCGTTCCAATTTTGAAAGTTCTATTTCTGGTCAATGGTGTTTTTATGATTAGATTTCTGGTTTTGTCATATACCAGCATCATCATGTCCTCCATAGTTATCTTAAAGCCTTTTTGAAGTAACTGGCCAAGACTTAGAAGATTACTTCTTATGCCTGGAACATAAAGTACATCCTCTATGCAAGTTTCTATGCCATCTTTCCTCTGAATCAAGACATTCCCAATTCCTTCAGCAAGCATGGTGCTGTCATATGCAAATCTCACTTTGCTTTTCATCCTTTCATCTAGACACACAAACCAGTCTTTGTGACCAGTCATGTGTGTAGAGCATCATGTGTCTAAGTACCATTGACCCTTGTCATCAGGTGTTGTCTGGTTTGTCACCATCAACAAGACAGGTTCAGAAACTGAATCTGCTCCTTCTGCAAGTTGAGCCTCATCAACAGGATTTTTATCCTTGTACTAGCAATCAATAGTATAATGTCCTTTCTTTCCACAGTTGTAACAATCTACATTCTTCTTGTCCCAGGTCTTTTTTCCTCCTCTCCCTCGATTTCCAATATGTCCTCCTTTGTTGGAACTTTGGTTGCCATTATTTTTCTTATCTGAGTGCTCTCTTGATCCATGGTTGCCTCTTCCTCTTGAGTTCTTGAATCTGCCTCTCTTTCCTCTGGATGATTCATTTCCAGAGTTCTTCGGGTTTTGTTGAGCTTGAAGAGCTGTTTCAACAGGCTTTGTATTGCAATTATTCCTTTCTTGCAATCTTTGCTCATGGGCTTTGAGGGAACCTTGTAATTCATCAATGCTCATGGATTCCAAATCCTTTGATTCCTGAATAGCAACCACAATGTGGTCGAATTTTGGATTCAATGATCTTAATACTTTTTCAATCAGTATTAGATCGGTGAATTTCTCACCATAACCTTTCATTGAATTAGTAAGAACTTGTAATCTACCAAAGAAATCTCTAATACCTTCATTCTCTTCCATCTGCAGCAGTTCAAACTGTCTCTTCAGGGTTTGTAAGCGCACTTTCTTGACTTTGTCTGCACCAGCATAGGCTTTGTTCAACGTGTCCCAGGCTTCTTTCGCAGTAGTTGCACCTGCAATCTTCTCAAAGTGGGTATCATCAACACACTGATGAAGAATCACCAATGCGTAGCAATCCTGCTTCTTTAATTCTTTGAATCCTGCCTTTTGTGCATCAGGAGCATTGTCTCTTGGAACTTCTACACCATTCTCAACAATATCAGTTAAATCTTGGAAGCCAAACAAGGCTTTCATCTGAACTTGCCACCTGCTGAAGTTCTTGCCAGTGAGAACTGGGAGATTCACTGGAAAAGTGCCATTGGAAGCCATGGTTGTGCTTAAAGATCCCTTCTTGATCGTTTCTTGCTCTAGATACCATTGTTAGTGTCAAGAACATATAAGTTCCTTGACACACACTTGCAGGAAAAGAGAGAAATGTATGAGGTAGGAGAGAAAGTTTCTATTATGCAAGTGTATTCCTTTCTGAAATGTATAAACTCATTCAAATTATCTTATTGAATGATCAATTGTATTTATACATCATTGTCAAAGCCTGAAATGATAAAACTGAAAATTACAACTCAACACATTACTTTCTGTTTTTTTTCAGCAACAAACTACTAACCAATTAACTAACTTTCTAACAAATGAAAACTAACTAATTTATCCATAAATGGATCAGGATTACAACAACAATTATTAGAATTTATGAAACCTCTGTCACGTTGATCAATTATCTTAATATTGAGAAAAGATTGTGATATTCATATCCAACTCCTTGAACTCTTGGAGGTGAAATAAAATTTCATGAAGCAACATATATAATAAGCATGCGTATACATTAACAAATATAGAGATAAATAAATTAACAAAAATATATAATGACTTTATTTGTTAAAATCAGCGTATTTTAAATTTCTGGGTGACACGTTCAAATGTTGATATGATGCCTTTGAGTTATACCTCTGACTCTTATGCTTATTTTTCTCTAGGACCATGTTCTGTTGCTGTCAACCAAGGACTAACAATATATTTTAAAATGTCTACATGTATCCCTAAAGTGAGGAAATGTGATTATTTAAACAAAGGAACAAAAGTTCACATTCACTTAAAATTATATAAAACACTAATAGTTCAACTTTCACACAAGTGAGTGTGTGCGTGTCTATGCATTTGGTTTCTGGCTTATAAAATGTCAATATTAAAGAAGAGGACAAAAATCAAACACTATGTCTATTAGATTTGAATTTAAATTCCAATGACTAATCTGAATTTCAATTTCAATTTAATACAAAAAACAATTTGCATATGAAGAAATATAAATTGTTTACATACCATCATTTGGATGCACCTCTCTGCTAATCTCTTTCTTCTTTTCAAGTTATATTGTGATTTTGCAGTGACTATCCTCTTTTCATATTTTTGCATCTATCTTTTGAATATTTTTTAGCAGAATTATTTTTTACAACGGGAAAAATATGCATAAAAAAAATAAATATATCACAAAAGTGAAAATAAAAATAAACAAAACTCAGTATCAAAAGTCTTGCCTATGTGTAGGACCAAAACTTTGAAGTATACGATTGTCGAAAGGCTTTCACTATACAATGCAGTATGCGATTGGGGGAGTGTCCTGTGATTCGGTCTTTCATGTGAAGATGCTTGCACATCCCCAAATTCGTTTGATTGAGTTTTCGTCAAGTGTCGCATGATTCGAAGGGTCTGACCGAGGTTTCATGGAGTGTCTGCAATTGGGGGAGTGTCCTGCGATTCGATCTTTCATGTGAAGATGTTTGCACATCCCCAAATTTGTTTGATCGAGTTTTCGTCGAGTGTCGTGCAATTTGGAGGGTCTTACCAAGGTTTCATGGAGTGTCGTGCGGTTTGGGGTTTGATGCGAAGAGGCTCGCACAACCCCAAATTCGTCTGATTGAGGTTATCGTCGATTGCCATATGTGATTGGAGGTACTGCGATTCGGTCTTTGATGTGAATATTGTTGGATCGAGTAGCCTCAGAATAATTAAGATGGAGGGGTTGAATTAATTATTCCTAAACCTTTACTAATTAAAAAATTATTCTTCTAAGGCTTTTACTTATGTTGTTAAGAGAATATGGAGTAGAAGAGAAATTTAACAAAAAGTAAAAGCAGAAATTAAATGTACAGTGGAAAGTAAAAGAGTAGGGAAGAAGGAAACAAACACACAAGAATTTTTATACTGGTTCGGCAACAACCCGTGCCTACATCCAGTCCCCAAGCGACCTGCGGTCCTTGAGATTTCTTTCAACCTTGTAAAAACCTTTTACAAGCAAAGATCCACAAGGGATGTACCCTCCCTTGTTCTCTTTGAACCTAGTGGATGTACCCTCCACTAGAACTGATCCACAAGAGATGTACCCTCTCTTGTTCTCAGTCAAACCCAAGTAGATGTACCCTCTACTTGTACCACAAAGGATGTACCCTCCAATGTGTTAAACCTTTGATACTTTGTGAATGGGGATACAAAAGAATTCTCAGGCGGTTAGTCCTTTGAACACTTTTGTATTAGGGAATGGGAAGAATCAAAATAATTCTCAAACTGTGTCATTTTGAATTCTTTGACAAGGGAGAAGGGAGACACAAAAGAATTCAGGCAGTTAGTCCTTTGTTCTTTTGGAAAAGGGAGAAGAGAGACACAAAAAGAATTCAGGTGGTTAGTCCTTGGCGAATTCTTTTTGGCAAAGGAAGAAGAGAATGAAAAGATGAATAGCACAAGTTTTCAAGGTTTAGAAAACCAGAAAACTTCAGAAAGCTTTTTGGTACAAAGAAGAAGAAGAAGTTCAAAGAGATTCAAGGCTTGTAAAGGATTGATCAAATGAATGTAAAAAGTATCTTGAAAAACAAATCAAAGCCTTGCTTTTATAGACTCTTCGTGTCTGGCCAAGAAGACCATTTAGAAGAGTTATAACTTTTAGAAAAACTTAAAACCAATTTGAAAAAATCAAAAACCTTTTGAAGAGTTACATCTTTTGATTTATTCAGAAACAAACACTGGTAATCGATTACACAAAGCTTTTGTGTGAAAGGATGTGACTCTTCACATTTGAATTTGAATTTCAACGTTCAAAGGCACTGATAATCGATTACCAAAACATTGTAATCAATTACAGCTTTTTGAATATAATTGGAACGTTGTAAATTCAATTTGAAAACTTTTTCAAAACAATTTTGCTACTGGTAATCGATTACAACAATCTGGTAATCGATTACCAGAGAGTAAAAACTCTTTGGTAAAAGGTTTTTTCAAAAACTCATGTACTATTCAAAGTTTTGAAAAACTTTTTAATACTTATCTTGATTGAGTCTTCTCTTCATTCTTGAATCTTGAGTCTTGAATCTTGATCTTGATTCTTGAGATCTTGAACCTTGAATCTTGATTCTTGTCTCTAGACTTTCTTCTTGAGTCTTGAATTCTTCTTGATTCTTATCTTGAACTCTTGAATTGTTCTTGATTGATCTTTGATTTACTTGAGTTGTTCTTTGATTGATCTTTGAGCTTTTTGTCATCACCTTTGTCATCATCTTTTGTTATCATCATTGTTATCATCAAAACACCTTTGAATCATCTTTGATTCACCATGAAGCTTTGCTTCTACAAATATGGTTCACGAATACTGCTGCTATAGCATCATCATCATAATCATGAACTTAGAATCTCTAATATTGACGAAAATTTGAAGAAAACAAAGTGCGAATGAATGAAGCAATCGAATTTCAGAAGGTTCTTCTACGCTGAAGATCTGGGAGACGACGAAGCTGTACGGGAAAAATCTTGAGATGAAGAATAGGTACGTAGAAGGGAATGTATAAGACTAAGGCATTTGGAGGTGAGTATCACTCAATTGAAATGTATTGTATAGGGTTTTGGAAGATTGTGAGTATCACTCAATAGAAGAATGCTCTTCTTCTTCCACATCATCATTTTTGCTGACGTGGCAACGTAATATGGAATAGCTCAACTTTTATATATTATAAATAGATGTCCTCTCTTTATTAAAATAATTGTACACAAAACTTTCTTGCTTTAGAAAAATTAAAATATTACCATAAAATCCTAAATGCTATAAGATCTTACAAATATTATACTAAAATATAAATGTTTAGCATGTTTGTTTAGGATTAGTGGTTTCAACTACACATGTTTAATGCAAATTGGCAAGGCAATATTATGCTTCCTGATATTATTTAGTTGAAGGAAATTTGAGACCCCTGGGCTAATTAGCTTTTGGCAACAACTAATGGACTCATATAATACAAACAAGAACATTATGGTATCAGGTGCATGGGTGCAATACAATTTGCCTCTAGGGTACCCAAAGTTTGTTCAATGTTTAGTGAAACTTCTATTGTTAAGTTGGTCACACAATTTGAAATTGATACTCATTGTGAGTTTGATCTTTAATTTGTATTTTTCTTTATTTAATTTGATATAATTGTTTATTATAAAATTTGTGCATCAATTGAAATTGATATGGGTTTATGATTTGTAAGAGCTAATGCCTCCTTAATGAGTTTGATGTCTAATAATTTGGACCTTGAGACATCTAAAATACTTTGGTCATCCATGGCTTTTGTTAGTAATTTGGACCTTCTTTGGAAAAGGTTTGTAGACGAAACCCAATCCAAATTATGTATCAATCAAATTATATATCAAGCTACAATTATGTATTTGTGAATTGGTTATTGCTATATCAAGCTATAATTAAAGAAAAAAATTATTCTCAATTTCTTACTCTATTCTTTTATGTGACTTTCTAGAATCCTTGATGTAGCACGGTTTGTATGTCATTCACAATAAATACATGCACACAACACACACACACACACACACACATATGTATATATATAAAGACAATGGGACATAAAAACAACAAGGAATGATAGTCTTTGGTTCTGTCTTATTGTGCTTAGGTGCAACTTCTAGAGTTCAAGTTCTAGTTAATTTTTTATTGTTAAATTACAAAGAATGATAGTCTTTGGTTTTGTCATACATTTCAGAATGTATGATCGTAATGGTAATGAATTAGAAGTGGGGTTGTTTAAACAACAAGGAAAAGCATATTTTACATGAGGGTGGTCTTTACTAGGAACATTGCACAATTTGGGAAAAGGTATTTGGATCAAGATGTTTTATCTAGAGAGAATTGTCGTTTACATGGAGATTTTTTACAAATACATGAGGGAGATTGAATATCCTAAAGCAAAGTTTCATTTTAAATTGCCTGACATCATGGAACTAGCTTTCATTCCATTTTTGTTGGAGGAAGTTCATTTCCTACTGCAGATAATTATGTAACAGTTGAGAAAATATTGTCCATGTGCGATGTCACTTACAATTTAGTATGACCATATTATCTCTTTGCTCATTTAATAGATGATTCCATATGCATTATTTTATAGTTTGATAAACTTAATTATTTTTTTTTTGTAATTGCTTCCTTCTTTATTATCTACCATGACTCTAGACCTAGAGATGACAGAAATCACTTTGGTGGACAAATTAGGAAATACATGGAAATGCTCATTCAGGTGGAATATGAGACATCAAACATCATCAATTGACACTACTAGAAAATAGGCCATAACATCAGTTCTAGAGGACATTCAACATCGGTTTTGAACTGATGTTGAAAGACCGTCGTTAAAAGTAGGTCATTTTTTATGTTGGTTATAAAAACGGATGTTGAAAGTCATAATTTACATCGGTTTTTCCCAAAACCTATGTCATATAATAGCAAAAAAAACATTGGTTTTGTCAAAACCGTTGTTGTATAGTACTTATAACATCAGTTTTGGCATAACCGATGTTATTTTTGCTTCTATACCACATTTGGTTTGATCAAAACCAATGTTGTATAGCACAATATAACATCGATTTTGACATAATTGACGTTGTTTTTGCAATTTTTTAATATTTTCTCTATTTGTTAAATGAAACTAAACCTTCAAATTAAGACCAAAACCAATCCATATCATATTCAAATTATTGTCGAATAAATACTATTAAATAAAAAACACTTAAAGTACATCAAACAATGATCTCAATACATAAATGCCATCCTCAACATAAGCTAAACAAAATTCTAACAATTCTAAAATTCTTTAAAGACTCAGTGCTTCATTTCAAACTCTTAGTAAACATTTTTCCCACTCAATGCAATTGACTTTATTCTCTCTGGTTCCAATACTCTTGGATCAGTAAAATTCTGCATCACATATTAAAACTTAACTTAATCAGTGTAAATAATAAAAACTATAATAAATTAAATCAGTTATGAAGTAAACAATTATCATTTCCCAATTATCCTTGAAACCTCCTAGAACTATGGTTGGCATCCAATGCATGACATAATAGCCACACTCAGTGCTTCCTCTTTGCTTATTATAGTAAATTGAATAAGAAATTCAAATTTATCCCAAAATTTTTGTACGAAGTAATAAATGTTGGATCAAGTGGCCTCAGAATAATTAAGAAGGGGGGGTTGAATTAATTATGAACGTGTCTTGACTAATTAAAAATTTATCCTTCTTAATATTACTAGATTCAATTAGGCTTTACTACTAAGTTATGGGAAAGAAAAGAACAAAAACAATAACTTAGACAAAAGTAAAGCGGAAATAAAAAGTACACAACGAAAAGATAAAGAGTGTAAGGAAGAAGAAGACAAGCACAAGATTTATACTGGTTCGGCTACAACCCGAGCCTACGTCCAGTCCCCAAGCAACCACCGGTTCTTGAGATTTCAAATAACCTTGTAAAATCCTTTACAAGCAAAGATCCACAAGGGATGTACCCTCCCTTGTTCTCTTTGAACCACCAAGTGGATGTACGCTCCACTTGAACTGATCCACAAGAGATGTACCCTCTCTTGTTCTCAGTATTACAACCCAAGTAGATGTACGCTCTACTTGTACCACAAAGGATGTACCCTCCAATGTGTTAAGACAAAGAATTCTTAGGCGGTTAGTCCCTTGAATCTTTGGAAGGGGAAACAAAATATATCTCAAGCGGTTAGTCCTTTGAAATCTTTTGTTTAAAGGGAAAGGGAAGAATCAAAAGAATTCTCAGGCGGTTAGTCCTTTGAATCTTTTGTCAAGAGGGGGAAGGGAGAATCAAAAGAATTCTCAGGCGGTTAGTCCTTTGAATATTTTGTCAAGAGGGAGATGGGATGATAAGATAGCACACTTTTGTTTTCTACAGAATTTCCACTTGCAGAAAAACAAAGTTTTGAAAACAAAGTTTAGAAAGCTTTTTGGCAAAGAGAAAGCAATGGGCAATGGTTAGAGAAAGACTGTGAAAAAGGATTGTTTGGAAGAATATCACACATATGTTATTTGAATGTGTGCCAAAGTCATGCTTTTATAGACTCTTCATGTCTGGTCAAAGAAACCATTAGAAGAGTTGTGACTTTAGAGAAAATCATGTTAAGAGTTATAACTCTTAACTTTTTCTTCAAAATTGTTCACTGGTAATCGATTACCACAAAGGTGTAATTGATTACACAATGCAATTTATGAAAAGGTGTGACTCTTCACAATTGGATTTGAATTCTAACGTTCAGATTCACTTGTAATCGATTACTAATATAGTGTAATCGATTACACTGTTTGAAAATCATTTTGGAACGTTGCAAACCATTTGAAAACATTTTGAAAACCAAATTGGTCACTGGTAATCGATTACCAGAAAATAATCACTCTGGTAACTTAGAAAATTTGAGAAAATTCTTTTGTAAAACAAAACCGTGCTATTTGGTTTTTGAAAAAATCTTTTAAGACTTATCCTATATGAAGTCTTGACTTGTTGCTTCTTTATTTCTTCTCTTGAATCTTGAATCTTGGATTGGATTCTTGATGCTTGATCTTGAAGTCTTGAATCAATCACTTGGGCTTTTGGCATCAACAAAATTGCTTGGTGCATCATCATGAAGTTTGCTTCTACAATAAAATGTCATTTTGAAGATATCAAACATTGTTTAAATTACTTACTTTAACTAGAATCCATTCAAGCATTTTCCTAGGATTTACTTCCGTTTTTATCATTGAATCCTTTCAAGGCACCAGTTAAGATAAACATGCATGTACATTGTACGATTAAAATCAAACTGTCAAATACTAAGGATAAAGTAAATGTGTTACAAATTAAAACTGACCTATTAACTATTCCTTTGATGTAGTTGTCAAGCTTGATGAAAAGACTCTTGTCCAAGATCACGAATTATATCCTCTAATTGATCTCTCATTTCTACAGCAACCTACTCAATTTGGGACCCCCTTCGCATGTCATATCAATGTTGTATAATTCTTTTTAATCCCATCATAGAGAAGATGCTCCCATATGTCATCTACTACTTGTCGTCTCTCATTTAAATAGTTAATACAAGGACACAAATATTTCCCATCCTCATCCAGGTGAGTTCTTTCCAAGGAAAATTCCCAGAACTATTCAACCCCGTTCTCATACGCAAGGCTCATGCGACTTGCATTCATCCAACTTTGATCCATCTTTCCTCTTCTGTGAGTCGCTTAAAGTTATTCCATGCATGAAGATCTCACTTTTTTCATTAAAGGTGTGACCATATCCCATTCAGGAAGACTTTTTTTTTATCTTGATTCATACTTATAGGTTAAGTATCTTTTCTTAGATTTGATGAAACTTTGGTAGCATTTCACATTGATTTCCAAGTACACAACATGAAAGTGGTGACATACTTCCACCACAATCAAGCATGCATCCAAAGTATTCCATCACTTCCTTCTTACTATTGTTATGTAAGATTTGGAGCCTAAAATCTCTTAGGGTAGCATTTATTTTTCCTGTCTATATAAATGTTGTATGAACTAATATAACTTAAAAAATACTATACAAAATTTAGTTCTCTTTTCAAGTATGAATAAATCATAGAATTTCGGAGCAAAGAATCTTTACTCTTGATTTAGTGATAGAGTTATATCATAGAAGCTTTGTCCTGTTGGATTTAATAAGTCATTAACCACCTAAAATAAAAAGGAAGCTTTGAGAATAACACTCTAAGGAACAAAGTAGAATTAATTAAATTCAAACTTCAACATAGAGAGTGGTATTTGATATACCTCTTGGATAATGCTAAAAGGATCCTTCACGGCAAGAGGTATGATTCCAAGAGTTCTTTAATCACCCCATAAATATAAAAACATGAGTGAAAGGTATGATACAAACTTAATTGCTAAAGCGTCACACCAACTATCCAAAATTTGTACCAAAACTTTACACCATCAATAATTGTCACAGATAGTATCAATTAATTTGTTATGAAAATCATATAATGTAGCATGACAGATTATTAAGTAGCAGAGAAGGAATGTAAAAGCTAAACAATTGTCTAAAGTCACAAACAACTTGTGTAGAATAACCTTACAACATTAACTTTTGGGTCTTCATATGCATTATTTAGAGAATCAACTAAGTTGTCCATTGTGCCTTATTGTGTTAAACAAAGAAATTATAAGCTTCTTGTGATTATAGAACCTAAAGGAAAGCAATACCTTTGGAATTAAAGCACAAGAAAAATAGCTAGCAAAAACAAAAAGATTTTAGTTTAATTTCTCGTGGAAGGAGAAACACTGAAAATTCAGTATTGTTTATGAAACTTAAAAGTTTATAGAATACACTATTCTTTTTTTTCTTTTTTTTAGGTATAATTATAAATACTCTTTTGGTTCCTATTGTTGTAAGTTGTAACTACTTTCCAAAATTTGACTTCAGGAATCGTGCATCGCTTGAGAAACTGTGGTTCCTACAATTAATCAGAACACTACATATACTGATTTTGTTTCCTTCACAGTGAACCTAAATCAACACCAAAATGACACACACATTGTATATGCTACTAGGTTCAACACCTTGATGACACTCACTTATTACACTGGACACTAATGACACTATATAATTGGTCCCTGCATGAACACATAAATGATAGAACACACACACTGCACTGGCAAGTCACAAGTGCAGTACAACCTTTCACTCAAGCCATTATTATGTTCCACTAGAATTGCTAAATAAAAACAAATTCTACTTCTACAATTACTTTTGAGAGTTAATTAGAGTTTCTTTAGTTCACTGAAAGTTCTCATTTATACGAGTTAGTACTTTGAGGGATGAAATTGTATACAAGTTGAGAATTTGGCATGTGATAACTTGTTAGAAAGCAGATAACTTAGTACTTTCAAAAATTGTATGTGTGCCCTTCCTGGTCGGGTGCCGACCATTATGGACTCAAGTTGAATATCTGTCAATTGAATTTTTCTAAAGCTGATGTAGAAACAAAAGAAAAAAATAATAATAATGCAAGAAAATTGTACTACACACTTATTCACTATTAATGAATATTGTCTTATAGTGGATTTAAGTGTAGTGCATAACAGTGCACACACAGTCAAATAAATTCAGTTTTTATTCCCCCTATGTTATTATCAAAATTTTATTCGGTCATATTCCAAGAAAAACAAATAATTTTTTTAAAATTTCAACTCAAATAAAAACAAAAATAAACTCATTTCAACTATTTCTTAAACTCATTGCAAGTCCAAATAAGAAAAAAAAACAACTGCATGTTTATTAATCTTATCGTTCCATCAAAATAATAAAAGAAAAACTTCATTCTACACAATGTTTAAGTAGTATTCCAAGTATTTTTCCCACTCAATCTGATTTTCAATTCCACAAAACAAGTCATAAGAATAAACAAATTCAGTCAATCTGATTTTCAATTTCATTTCACACTGAATTAAGTACAAATCAATAGCTCATAAGGTCTAATCAGCATACTCAATGTTTAAGTGCTAAATTATGAATGCCTCACATGGAGAGAAAGATAAAAAAAAGTAAATTTATTGAGACCCTAAATAAATTTGGATAAGGGTATCAGAGTTATTTTATCATTACTAACAGTGAAGTCCTTATCATTTCTAATTAAGTCAAACAAAGTGGGAAAGGCCTAACTATATTGTTCCATGTCAAATGATTAATCACAAGGCAAAAAGGCATGGGCATATCCTTAGAAACCAAAACTAAATTAATTGAACAACATAGACCACTGAAACCAAAGCCTCTAGCCGTTATTCTATGTTTTAAGAAAACTAAGGGTATCAAATTTATTTTCTAAGTTGAACGCAAGTAATTGTTAAACAGGTTCATTTATCCTGAAACCAAAAATAAAGACTCAATAGAGAAGAATAAAGACTCTTGTACAACAGACAAAAATAAATACAATCGAAAAGAAACTATAGATGAAAGGAAAAGAGAAATACAAAGAATTAGAGAAAAAATGGAGAAATAAAAACCATGACCACAATGGCTAGCTATTGTGTGTGTGTGTGCCTACAAGCTACTGCCAACATTTAGAATTAACATACTAGTGACTTAAGCATTTCATCAAATCTATCATCATGGACTAAAGTACAAGCATACAGAATTAACATACTAGTGACTTAAGCATTTCATCAATCAATGTGCTCACAATCAAAAAGATCAATTCTATTCTAAACAATCAGAGCTAAATAACAATAGCAAAAACGTAATTCAATTTCAGCCACAGATAGATGGTGAACCTATAAATTTATGCTGTCATGTTTAAATAACAATTTCACTTTCATCAACCATCCATGATAGTCTAATGATATACTCTAGCACAACATAAAGAAACAAACTTCTAACTTTGATCACTAAAGCTTCAAACCAAATTCAATGTGATACATTTGAGGTATGGGATTCAATAATCTAATTACAAAAATAAGTGCTAACTGCTCAGTGTTCTTTAAAGCATAGTTGTAGTTCAAATTAAGAGAATCTAATAACCTGAAACCAATGGTGGCACCAACGAGAGTTGAGGGCTCGAGAGAGTTTGGCTGAAACACAGAGGCACTAGAATGATGACACTAAGAGGCGATGACAGTGGGCAACGGTGACAGCAATGAGAGGCAACGGCAACGACAACGACACAAAGAGAAAGAGTGAGGGCGGTGAGAGTGAGTAGGGTCGCAAGTGAGAGTAATGAGAGTGAGCAACGTCGTGAAAAAAGACTGAAACAGATTGAGGTTTTAATTTGGAAAGAAACCCAACATTGGTTTTTATAAAACCGAACACAACATTGATTTTTAAAAAATCAATCTTAACAATTAATCAAACAACAACGATTTTTATACAAATCGATGTTAATGTCGATCTAGGTAAGAGCATACCCGACCTACCAGGCTGATCAGCTGGATAAACGAATACATAAAACTGTATTTTTCTTGCCAAAATTTGAAGCATATTATTTTATTCCATATTCTATTTTTTGACACATTTTTTAATCCAAAACGTTGGATTCAAATCATGATTAGGTTAATTAATAGTATTTGTGTAATGTTTTTTTAAATAATTATTAGAGAATAAAATTAGACAAATAAAAATAATTTATTCTCATGAAATAAAAATTGTTATAAGAGATGAAAATTAGATAAATTAAATCATTAGCAAAACAATATTTTATTTTTTTTATAAGTGTTTATGAACAACTCTATTTACTATACACACACATTTTTGTTATGAGAGAATTTTATTTATTTTAACCCTAAATGTAAAGGGCTCAGCTCTATTTATTCTACACACATTTTTGGGCCACTGTATTATGGAAGTTTAGTTAATGTCGGGCATGTTGGGCCAATTTATATCGGGCCTAAGCTATATATACTTTTAAATGAAAAGGTTATTCTAAATGAACATTCATTCGTTAGACTTGGTGCAAGTTGTTGATGAAATATGTAAGAAACAATACAAGGTATTGGCAAAATGCTTATTGCTATTCCTAATTGCTTGATGCACTCACATCCACATCTCTACAGAAATAGTGCATGGAGCAAAAACCAAGTTAATTTAGTTTTTTGGAAGTAAGACAGATGAATACAATGATCAACCTTTCAATTATGGATTGGGGAGGACATCATCAATCCATACAAAATACGTTACCCAAAAGGATAATTTAAAAAGTCATCTTCAATCCATATAAACTGTCAAATTAAGTAACATAAAAGGCTAATCTAATAAGCATTGTAGCATAGCAACAAGACAAGGAGGGGACAATATCCTGACACTTAAGATGAAAGGACAATCCTGTCGCTCAAAAAGGAACACCCTCCTCCAATGAAGAGTAGCGACCTAGTTGTCCTCCCCCCCCCCCCCCCCCAATGACCAGTAGCCACTTAGCACTCTAAGGAAAGGGGAGGACCACAAACAACCATTAGAGAACGACCATTATAAATAGGGGAGAGGTACCCATATTCTCCTCAATGTTCACATTAGGGCACGTGCTTACGAAGAGGTTTCTCTTGAGATATCCACACTCAAGGTCTCCTCCATAGGCAGTGACATTCTTTGGCATGAAAAGTTCTTTTTATTAATAATTAAGTGCTTGGTATGGACTCAATTTACTAGGCATCAATTGTGATGCAATCCTAGCCCCCAAGGGCATTGGATAGAAGACTCCAAGAAGATTGGGCTAGAGATGCAAGAGAAGGCCCTAAGGTTCTTATGAGTCTTAGAGTAGATTTTGGGCTCATGGGCTAAGTATGAGTCCATTTATCTTTGTACATATTAGATTAGGATTTCATTATTTTTGGGCCTTGTATTTAGGGCTCCATAATGTAGGTAGGGTACCCTAGAAATGTAGGATTTTTCAACCCTTGTATTTTAGGGCACCTAGACTAGTTTTTGTATTAGGGGTAATTTTGTAATTTCATATGAATTAAGTGAATATTTGATGTGTGTGTTGAGAAATAAATTTAATTGAATTGGGAGAAGCCCAATCCAATTAAATTTTAGAGGGGGAGGTGAGCATTTGCTTACTACACCCCATTGCCACATCATATAGTCACACTTTGTGCATGTCCTTCATGCTTTACATGCCTCATGACACCTAAGCACACTTAGTGGAAAATCTTGGACTTGATCTTGGGTTAGTGGGCCGAACCATAGCTAAAATTCACTAATCATAATTAGTGAAATTTTGGATCCAAAATTTGGCTCCACAAATTCAAGTGAAATTTGAATAGAAATTCAAACTTCCCTTCAATTTTGTGTGACACTTTGGCTATAAATAGAGGTCATCTGTGTGCATTTTTTCAAATTTGATCATTTGAAAATTAAACTTCAGATTTCAAAGCTCTTTTAGAGCACAAAATTTCGTGCTCTTCTCTTCCTCTCCTTCTTCCTCCAAGCTCTTATCCATGGCCTCCTATGGTGGTGAGCTTCTTCTAGACTCATCTTCTCCTTGAAGTGGTGTCTCCTCTCTCTCTTCCTTCTCCATTCCGCTATCATTCATCTTCCAAGAAGCAAAGGAATCCATTAATGAAGAAGATCCTAGGCCTACAAGCTCCAATGGAGTTTACATCATGTGGTATCAAGAGCATCTTCATCTAGGTGATGTTCTTTTGCTTCCTCTATCTTTTTGTTCGGTGAATTCTCTTTAATTCCTTGTTCTTTATCTTATTCTCCATGTATATCCTCCACTGTCTTGTGGTTTGGTTCTGTTTAGAGTAGATTAAAAAAAAATCGATTAAATCTTAGATCAACACTTGTTCTTGCATTTCTATGGTTCAAATTTTGTAGATCTACTCTTGAATCATGTTTTTGTGTTGATTTTAGGTTCTATCATTTTTCATTCATAATATTCTTGTGCTGAACCTTAGATCTGAATTTTCTTCCAAAATATTGATTAGAAAAAAAAACACAAAAATCTAAGTGTAAATCACTTAATCCATATTGTCTTAGAGTCATGTTTAGTCATAGTAATTGTCACATTATGTTCTAAATTTGTGTTGAATTTCTATTTTGTTAATTGAATTCTAGATACATTTTTTCATGTATTCTTATCATTATTAGCCTATCTTTTTAATTTTGAGTCTAATTCATGCATGATATTTAGTTCATAACATGTTCTAAATCAATTCCTAGAAGTAGTTTTGTTGTTGAACTCTTTTTTTTGTTTTCTAAGTTTCCTAAATGATGTCTATGATGAAGTTGAGTTGTGGTGCTGAGTTGTGGCTGGATTTGTGAATCAAAATAAGTCTTAAGCTCTCATGAATTGTCTTATTCAAGATAATTGAGCATAAGCAAATACAAATTGTAAATATCCAAGCCTTAAGCAACATAAACACTACTCTTGATTTCTAGGTTGAAATCGTTGGTGCTAGCAACTTGAACATACGAACTTGTATAAATTACTGGGAATTGGTCACTACGTTTTTTTAGCTGAAATTTTAACAAAATTTTCAAGACATCTGGACCAAAATTATTACAAAAGAACCAATAGATTTGGATTAAAGGAAAAAATAATAAAAATCACACAAGTTGTCTAAAAAATTAGTGTCCAGGAAAAAAAAAGTGAAAGGGAAGTGTGCTTGTTGTTTTGTCTCAAAATTTATTCTATAATTGGTGCCCATTTTATACTAATCCTAGTTCTTAAATTTCAATTGAAAATTATTGTGAAAAAAAGTGTCAAAACTAGAGGTTTCTTGAGTCTTTTTTTTTTAGTTTTTCTACTCTACTCTAGAGCCATTCTAGGTTTCTCTTTGAGTCCTAGCTTGCTTTTGTGTGTTTTTCATTGCTTTAATTGTTTAATAATCCTTGAAAATTTGTCTTGTTAAAACTCTATTGGTTTAGCTTTCATTTCATTTTTTTGTCTTTGCTTATTGCTTGTCTCTTTGTTTCCTTGCTTGTGAGTTGCAATATAGGGAATTGGAAAGGAGGATCGATACCATACCTTGAAGAATTTGAGTCAAGAAGCAAGGGGCCAACCACCTTAAGAGCTATTGGACTAAGAAGCACTCCAAATTAAGTGAAACACCAAAGAGAGAATAGCCACCACAATTGAGGACTTTTTTTTGTAATTTTGTAATTGACAATTTGCTTTGCTTTCAAATTTTGTAACAAAAAGGCCTTTCATTGGAAGTAAGTTGGGAGCCTCCAATAGGTCACCCTACTTCCATCTGTGTGTAATAATTTTAGGCAATTTTTTCTTAGGATAGTGAGTGTTTTGTTGCGAACTTAAATGAGGTCATCCAAACACTCTTAGGATCCTCCTAGTTTGCATTTCTTGCACTTTAGTTTCTTGCTTACTTTCATAGCTTATTTCCTTTACCCTCCATTGTAAAACCGCCTAGATAGCTTGCCTTTTACCAATTAGTTTTTACCTTATCTTTCACACCTCTTTTAGTGTTTATTTTGGTTAGTTTCAACCATAGTTTCTTTTACCTTTTGTTTTCAAACCCCCAACAAGAAAGAACCATAACTTAGGAACCAACATGAGTCTTCATTCTTCATCTAGTGTTAATGGTGAGGGTTCTACTCCTAAGGAACCCTTGTATAAGATATTAGATGAGTTTAGATCCCTTGAGTTGTGGAAAGAAAAACAAGAGAGAAAAGAAAAAGGTAAAAAAAGAGTGGAAGAAATAAGTCAAGATGAAAGAGAGAAAATAAGAGAGGAAGAAAGAAGAAAAATAATGAAAGAAATGAAAAGAGAAAAACATGCCTCCTATAGTAGTCATGACTCTTGCAAGAGTTTAAGTGAAGAACTTAGCGACTATTATAGAGGGCGCCATAGTTCACATACTAAACATCACTCCCAAAGAAGAGAAAAGGATAGAAGGCCTCAAGAGGTTAACATTAGCCTCCCATATTTACATGGAAAAGATAATGTTGAGGCCTACTTAGATTGGGAAATAAAGGTTGAACAACTCTTTACTTGCCATCATATTAGCGAAGAGAGAAAAGTTCCATTGGCTACCCTTAGCTTTCAACGGTATGCTCTCTATTGGTGGACTTCCCTTGTTAGGGAACGAAGGATTCATGGGGATCCTCTAGTAGAGTATTGGAATGATCTTAAGAGTGCCCTTAGGAAGAGGCACATTCCCTCCTACTATGAAAGGGAGCTTATGGACAAGCTCCAAAGGCTTAGACAAGGGAGTATGATTGTTGAAGAATATAGACAACAAATGAAACTACTCTTTTTAAGAACTGGACTTAGGGAGGAGGAAAGAACAAGCATAGCTAGGTTCCTTAGTGGGCTTAATATGGAAGTGAGGGATAAGGTTGAACTCCTTCTATATAGGGACCTAGATGAGCTAGTCCAACTTTGTATAAGAGTGGAGCAACAACTTAAAAGAAAGTCTTCTTCAAAATCTTATGGCTTTCACTTTCATCCAAGGATGGACCAAGCCCAAGGAATTTTAGGGGCTGCACCTTCAAAACCTAAGGAAGATAAGGGTAAGACCATAGAGAAATCCACCCCTAAGACTAGTTCCCCAGAAAGGACTAGCAACATTAAATGCTTCAAATGTCTTGGGAGAGGTCACTTTGCCCCTCAATGCCCCACAAAGAAAACCATGATTATGAGGGTTCAAGACATTTATAGAAGTCAAGAGGAGACTACTTCTTCCCCTTCCTCTAGTGGAAGTGAAGATGAAGTAAGGGGTGAAGAGTCTAGTGAGGAAGTCTACCCCCATGAAGAAGGTGACCTCCTAATGGTTAGAAGGCTCCTTAGAGGTCAATCTTGTGATCTATCTCAATCTCAAAGAGAGAACATCTTTCATACAAGATGCAAAATTTTAGATAAAACTTGTTCTCTCATTGTGGATAGTGGATCTTATTGCAATTGTAGTAGCACAAGATTAGTTTCCAAGTTAAACCTCACTATCATTCCCCATCCAAAAGCTTATAAACTTCAATGGCTCAATGAGAAAGGGGAAATAATAGTTAACCAACAAGTGAAGGTACCTTTCTCCATTAGGACATATAAGGATGAAGTTAATTGTGATATAGTTCCCATGGAGGCAGGGCATATTCTTTTAGGAAGGCCATGGCAATTTGATAGGAAGATCATTTACAATGGCCTAACTAATGAGATTACCCTCACCCATCTTGGCACTAAATTTGTGTTGCATCCTCAAACACCTTCACAGGTGGCCATGGATCAACTAACTATGAAAGATAAGAGGGATGAGGAAGAAAAACTAGAAAACCAAAAGAAAAATAAGGATAGTAAGGCCTTGTCTTCAAAGGCCAAGGGGAAGGAAAAAGAGGAAAAAGATTCCTCCAAGAAGATTGTTAAGAAGGAAAATCATTTTGCAACAAAATGTGATATCAAAATAGCACTTCTTCTTAAACAATCTTTCTACCTTCTCCTATCAAGGAAAACATCCCTTAACACCGCCATACCTCTTGAGCTTGAGGTTATTCCTCAAGTAAAGGAGTTGTTGGATGAGGGTTTGGTTCGTAAGAGCTTAAATCCTTGTGCTTTGTTGGTGCCCAAAATAAGTATTATGAGGCACCAAATCCCTATGATAGGTGGTATGATGAATGTGTTGAGTGGTGCAACCCTCTTTTGTAAAATCACTCATGCACCCAACATCTTCATGATTTGTGTACATGGGGACTCATTAGGTAGGTTTTTTCTTATTTTTTGTTTCAATACAAACTTAGGTGCTCATATGAGACACCTTAGGTTTGTGATAATTTTTTGTAGGAATAATCAACATGAAAATAAAGAAAAAGGTATGTTTTATTCCATTACATTCCTTAACTTTTTAAATAGTGATCAAGGGCTTCCCATGGACCCTAAGAGAATAAAGGTCATTCCTGAGTGGCCTACTCTACCATGTATAAGGGAAATTTGGGGCTTCAATGACTTAACAAACTTTTACAAAAGGTGTTGAGGAAAAAATCACTGAGTTTCAAGAACCTATGGATTTGAGGTCAAATCCTTTTCAAGGGGGAGGGAATGATGCAATCCTACCCCCCAAGGGCATCAGATAGAAGACTCTAAGAAGATTGGACTAGAGATGCAAGAGAAGGCCCTAAGGTTCTCATGAGCCTTAGGGTAGATTTTGGGCCCATGGGCTAAGTATGAGCCCACTTATCTTTGTACATATTAGATTAGGATTTCATTATTTTTGGGCCTTGTATTTAGGGCTCCATAATGTAGGTAGGGTACCCTAGAAATGTAGTATTTTTCAGCCCTTGTATTTTAGGGCACCTAGACTAGTTTTTGTATTAGGGGTAGTTTTGTGATTTCATATGAATTAAGTGAATATTTGATATGTGTGTTGAGAAATAAATTTAATTGAATTGGGAGAAGCCCAATCCAATTAAATTTTAGAGGGGGAGGTGAGCATTTGCTTACTACACCCCATTACCACATCATATAGTCACACTTTGTGCATGTCCTTCATGCTTTACATGCCTCATGACACCTAAGCACACTTAGTGGAGAATCTTGGACTTGATCTTGGATTAGTGGGCTGAACCATAGCTAAAATTCACTAATCATAATTAGTGAAATTTTGGATCCAAAATTTGGCTCCACAAATTCAATTTCAAATTCAAGTGAAATTTAAATAGAAATTCAAACTTCCCTCCAATTTTGTGTGACACTTAGGCTATAAATAGAGGTTATGTGTGTGCATTTTTTTAACTTTGATCATTTGAAAATTAAACTTCAGATTTCCGAGCTCTTTTAGAGCACAAAATTTCGTGTTCTTCTCTTCCTCTCCCTTCATTCATCTCCTTCTTCCTCCAAGCTCTTATCCATGGCCTCCTATGGTGGTGAGCTTCTTCTAGACTCATCTTCTCCTTGAAGTGACATCTTCTCTCTCTCTTCCTTCTCCATTCCGATGTCATTCATCTTCCAAGAAGAAAAGGAATCCATTGATGAATAAGATCCTAGGCCTACAGGCTCTAATGGAGCTTACATCAAATTGGAACTAAATCTGTTACTTGAATAAGAGCCCAAAATATGATTGATTTTAGGAGAAGGAAGAAAAACAAATAATTTTCCAATTCCCAGATCAATTTAAGTCACAGAATCTCATGCCTAACATACAATTAACATGGTTAGAAAATGTTCTCCCCAAAGAACGCCACCGCTTATGAAGGAAACATTGAGTGTGGGTGTCTCAGGAAAAATATCTTTGTAAGCTTGTGCTCTAATGTGAACCCTTGAGGGAAGAGTTGGGTTCTTCCCTCTATTTATAGTGGTGTTCACAAACAATTGAGTGTGGTTTCCCCTTTTCCCTAAGGTGTCAGGTGGCTACTATTCATTGGGGGATGACATTCCTTTGTGCGTAACAAGATTGTCCTTCTGCTAGAGGTGTTAGGATATGGTGTCCCCTTGTCTTATTGTCATGTCCTCATACTATAGCGTCATTTTTCCCTTGGCATCTCAGGGTACAATGACCTTTGTCGGGTGTCGAAGGTTGTCCTCTAGTGTACGATTGGTGTCCTAAGTTAGTGTCGCTTCATGTGTCTATCACTCGTCCATCCATGCAGTTCACTCGTTCACTCGACTTCCTTTCCAGGAAGGACAGTCCAAAAACCCAATTTGAGTTAGTTATTGCTTAACTGGTGATAACGAGTCAAAAAGTTTACTAGTCATGGAAGTAATATAATAGAAAGTAAGATAACATTCTCAATGAGGACCTTTTGTATCCACTGCCATCTATTGTAAAAAGAACAAAAAAAACAATGATTACAAAACACATCTAAATTCAATTTAAGAATGTAGTTGATGCCTTGTTAATCCTTGATCTAAATTAACATCCAAATCTAATTGGTTGATATATTAACCCTATTTTTTTATTAATCTTTTTTCTTTTTGATAAAAAAAAACTCTACTTCCTTAAATTAAATCAATTAGAGATAAGGATTACGTTTAGAAACTCATAAATGCATGAAGCTACATTCTCATTCCTAAGAAAACAAAACACTATGTAAAAATAAAATAAAATAAAATAAAAACACATTATTCCTATTAATGAATGCATGCATTTATTCTTCCTGTGTTATTAGTGACCTAATTAGTTGGACACATTAATTCCATGTTGAATTATCTAAATGAATTTAATAACCTTTTGGACCTCTGCTTCGAGAGAAAAAAACTGAATATATAAAATCCACCTTAGAAGTTAGAACTTAGAATATTGAAAATGAGATGTAGTTAAGCCAAGGGATTTGTTATTCTCACCACCCACCTAGGTGGCTTTTTGCTAAGTTCCAAAAATATCATTCCCACAAAAGTATGATTTTGTTGACATATGCACAACAGAAACATACTTTTGTTGTAATGTATGGGATGAAAAAGAAATAGATTCAACGAAAGTGTGATTCGATTGCACACATGTAGAATGAAATCATACTTTCTATAGCATTGTTTTAATAATATTTCATTTTGAAATTTTTTTAGGTTAATTTAAACATTTAGGTTTTTGAAAGTTCTTTTTAATAAATATGAATATTATAAATTTAAATTAAAATTAAAAAAGTATAAATTAATAATCATGTTAAAACTTAAAAATCCATATATATATATATATATATATATATATATATATATATATATATATATATATATATATATAACATTAAAAGTTTAAACTAATAAAAAATATAAATTATGAAAAAAAATTATTTTTTTATAAATAGTAATATATATATATATATATATATATATATATATATATATATGTATATATCATACAATTTTAAAACAATTTAAAATGAAATATAAATGCCCTAAACCTTAATAAAATTGAAGTTAAAAACATGGAGAATTATGTGGGGGTGTGAAAAAATGGAGAAGGATAGAGAGAAACAGAAGGTAGTGGAAAGAGAAGGACGAGGGTAGAGGGTGTGGGAGACAAGGGCAGGTAGGTCTTTTCATAGAATTTGAAAAAAAAGTAAGAGTACAAATAGTAATTTTAATCTATTTACTAACGAGACTACTAATGTCACTATCAACTTTGCTGTTGGTACTACCAAATCATGTGGAATCTCTCTTTTGTCCACTCATCTAATTTCTCTCACCCTGTCTCCTTCCCCACATCCAAACCGCACCAACTCACGACTATCATCCCTAGTGGCAGCGCGCTGGTGGCAAGCTAATGAAAAGGTATCACGCGCGTAGATTTGTTGGTGCGGGGTGTTGTTTGGATCACTATATAGTGGTGTTGTTTGGCTACGTGATGTTGTTGTTAGTATGGTGGTGATGACGACACGATGCGACACTGGGATTGTGGTGAATAGCGTGATGGTGGCCTGGGTGATTGGCGGCTTCATAGGTGATTGTTGTTGCTTGTATTGTTGTTGTTAATGGGTTTGAAATGGTGATTGGGTTTGTGGTGTCAAGGTGGTGGTTGTTCAACAATGAAAATACGATTATGTTATTGTACAATGTACAACAAAATTGTATTTTTGTTGCATCCATGGTGTGAAAAAAAAATATGGTTTCGGTATTTTATTTTTTTCACCCCCATGTGTGTAATGGAATCGTATTTATGTTGCTTTATATTTTTGACCCCCATGTGTGAACGGAAACATGATTCCATTTTAGACTTGTTCAACATAATTGTATTTCCGTGGGAAGGGTAGTTTTAGAATAAAACAAAAATCGACCCACATGGGAAGTTTAAATAACAATTCGGATAATGCTAATGGTAGTCCCTATTGCTACTAGGCCCATTTTGAGTCATAAGAATAACAGGCCCATGTTTTGAGTTAAGAAATAAAACAAGCCCGTGTTTTTGTCCGTCGATTTTCGTTTTTGCGTGAGCATACTATAAATGTCGGCACCGATAGTTAGTTCTTTTTACAAATGATTGTCTTTATTATAAACATTGTGTAGCACACACATTATTTGCTTGAATCTCCTCGGAATAGTTCTGTAGCACAATACATCAATTATTCTCTCCAACTCAAAGCTCAATAGTAGCAATTTGTTGAGGGCCTCAAGAAGGAGCCTACAAGTATTACACGACCATGATATTGGTATATTTCGTTGTCTTAGAGAAATTATCAGGTGGTTTAATAACCCTACGTGTCCACAATTGTAATTAATTTTCATTCAAGTTTTTAAATTGTAAAAAAATAACAATTCATTATATATAGAGATTAATGAGGATTATAATAGTTTCGGACTATCCATTAGTTTTTCTTGTATACGAGTAAACATGATCATTAAGAGAAATGTGAGAAATACTAATAATATATATTTTAACACACTCATTTAAACATATTCTTGTAAGTTGAAATTGATAAAAAAAATCAATGAAATTTTATAAGTCTCACTTCATATTTAACAGTATCTTTTTAATAGTATAATTTTTAATAAATTTCAACTAATAAAAGAAATAAAAGAAAGCATATTAAAGACTATTCCAAACACTCTTCTTATTTAAAATGGAACTACAGATGTTACATATGCTTATGCGTCACAAGGGTAAGGCTTAAAGTGCAATAATTTTGTCATTGAAGTGTAAGATAGAAATTACGTTAGAGCATAGAACACGAAACTATAAGTTTAATTTAAGAAAAAGAAAAAAAAAATCTGTGTATAAACTCGCTACAGACATCTAAGAGGCCCTTGAATTTGTAGGAAGTACGTACTCCATAGTGTGCTCATCTATGTTTAGACCAGTCCCACACACGTACTCTTCTTTTGTTATACATTCTCTTTTCTTAAAATGAGAAATGATGAGCAATGCATAAATAAACCAACGAATTGAGTTGATCAATGTCAAGAAAGAATAAAAAGCTTTGTACAAATCCAGATGTAATTCAAAGCACAACACATCTCCAAGAATGATTGCAAATATGATACCTAAATCCACTTTCCAGATACCGAGAGTGATTAAACATAAATGATGCCTTGTTCATTGCTCGGTGCAAATAATCATAATACAAAAATATCCCATGATTGAATCAGGACAAAAAGTTAAAAAAAAAAAAGATTTGTGCCTTTAACATTTGTCTTGTATATAACACAAGTACACGTTAAGTTCCTTTCACATTCACTCTCTCTCTCGTGTGTATTATTGACAAGATGCTGGTGGGACATTGCTGGCTTTAAAACGTGGTGGTGTTGGCTGACAGTGGAGGAAAAGCCAAAAGTGATTTCAATTAGAATAGCAACTTTGCAAAAGCATAGGTCTTATTTTGACTGGTTTTTCTCATGCATGTATTTCAATTTTTTCATGGCTAACCAACCATCTCAAATAATTTAGTATGTGTTTAGTTACACGTTAGAGAATGTACTTTGAGTCTATAATTGATTTTAAATAAATTTTTACATATAATTGGTTTATCATTAAAAAAAATTTACAATTGATTTTGAATTTAAAATTGATTATGAACCAAAGTAATTTAGTAGTTTTTACATCAAAAACAAATTTTACAATGAATTTTACTTCTAATTTAATTCTATAATAAAAACATACAAACATAGATCACAACACTTTAAAATCAATTTTATAAAATCAAATTCATTTAAAATCATTTTCACCAACTTTGATCCATACACTTAATGGAATTGTGTTTTCCCTTGGTTTCATCCTTATTTTCTTCTCACTGATATACTCCCATTACATCAAATTATTGTCCAAGGCGAATGTTTGGAAATCTGCGGTGAGGTGCTGAAAACTTACCTTAGTGGGAGAAACCCTTTGTATTGAACCTATTTTTTGAGGGTTTACATTATGTTTTCAAATATATTTTTTTTTGGTAGAGACTATATAAGTAACATTTTATTTACAGGAGAAAATTCACTTAAATCAAGTTTCTCTCTTAATATTTAATTAAATGATTTAACACAACTGATTAATATGCTGAAGTTAAAGTTAAATATTTCAAAAACTATCCAAATTCAATTCTTAACATAAATAATTATTAATGAGACATTAAATTTTAGATTAATTAGGATATTTTTTTCCTTATGAACTAAGATGTTAAAAAAAAAAAAAAACTCAGTCAAGCTAAAATCAGCTCACACTAGTTGATCAAGACATGCACTCTATAGTATTCCAAATGTACTGTAGATAGCTTCTTTAAATTTATATTTATATATATACAAATGTACTTAAGATGGTTGGTACATACTGGTTGCTATGCGTGTCTCAGAGCAAGAGCTTGGTCTTCACAGCTCTGCCATCAACCAGTTTCTGCAGGTTTCCATTACCAAACTTCTGCGGCAACTGATTTTATATAAGAGAGGAGATCAGTCTATCTAGTTAGCTAGGTAGTCAATGCTAGTGACATCACTTGGAAAATTCGTCACTTTTTGAATTTAATGTATTTCCATGCCTTATGTAAGACAAATTAAGTTCCATCCCGTACAAGAAAAAATCCATTAAATTGATCTTTGTTTGAAGGCATGAACAATTTAAAGACTTGGGAAAATATGGGTTGTGAGAAGAGTAATTTGTTTATCACTTGACCAGCCAAGATGTAGAAGGAAAGGATAAAAGTTAAATGCAATTTATGATGTGTTTATGATGTTTTTCCTTTAATTGAAAAATATAAACAACGTTTATTGGAGAACAGTTGAAGAAGTTACATTTAAATTTTGTCTCAAAACAAGTGGATTCTTTTTCTTTTATGAAACTTTTTTTTGGTAACTTCTTTGAAAGTTCTAAATAACATTGAGAAGAAATGATGGTAAAAAGTTTTACACAATTATTTAATCATAACTCATATATTAATTTTTAAAATAATTATTTTAAAGTATTTTAAACTATGATTTATAATTAAATAATATTATAAAATTATTTTACATATGCATTGGACTTAAATTCAATAACATTACGTGGAAAAAAAAAACCAAGGTTAATGTGAAGTTTCTTTTATATATGTGTGTGTGTAGACAAACTGCATCTCAGGTCAAGTCTAAGAAATTTTCATAACTTGGGCAGTACGATCCTTCTCCGTCTTGTATCTATGGCAAAGGGAATGTCGGTGAAAAGGAAAATGGTTAAAGGTACAAAGGCGATTTTTATGATGATTTACTAATGTTTGAACAGAACACAAGAAAAGTAGTCTAAAAAGTGGTTAATAATGACTAATGAGTACATGGTTTTACCCCTTGCAAATTTAGTGATCCTTTCTCAATTAAAAGGACAAATTAGAATTCAAACTTTATCCTGTGGGATGTAATATATTTCCGATAATCTTACGTAAAGTACTTAATAATATTTGATCTTGAAAGCCTTATAAGTACAGCTTGGAAAGATCATCATCAATTAATCTTTCTCTGTTATGGTGAGGTCCATGGATCCCATAATCATTTTCATCTTTATTGACATACATTCCCCTTTTGAGGGTAACGTTAATCCTTTTGTCAATCATTTCGCTTGGTGGGTCAAGTGTGAGTAACGTTCCACAATCTTTTAACAAAGAATAAAGACATCATGGCTCTCCAATTCATCTAAAAAGGTTGGTATGCGCTAAGATGAGTCTTATATATTTTCTGTCCATTTTAATTTATCAGTTAATGAATATATTTTAAAACAAATACTCGCTTTAGTCTGCCACACAAATATACCTGTGGCATTGATATATTCATCCAATATAAATTTATATTAATTTAATTTTTCAGTCATAAAACGCAACTTCAACTTTGTATGTACATTGTACTATTGAGTCTCGAAATGACCCCACACAAGGGCTTCGGACTAGGCGATAGCTAAAAACTTGTGAGTTGAGTGATACTTGACCCAACAACTCGGGGTTGAGTATTGATTGAATGATGGGAGATTTATAATTTAGAATAGTAGGATAGTATGTTACACACATATTTCTCCTTATAATAAAATGCATTAACGATACTTATATTATCATGTAACTACACAAGAATCCTCTTAATTATTCTAGCTACCTTCAACGATATAGTAATGCAATCTAATTATGACCTGATCTATGATATCTACCCCCTTGTGTTGCAGGTACCCTTACCATCGCAAACAAAAGAGGAGCACCATCAAACTTAGGTTCTCCCATTTCGGTAAGAACATGCACAAAAAACATATTATATTGGTTAAAAGATTTATTCTACTTCTGTTATTCACGTGATGTAGATTTAGGTCATGTAAAAAGTTTTTTTTTTTTTTACATCAATTCTATTTAGAAGTGATATAATATTTTCCTTAATTAGAACTGAGTAATTTTTTTTTTTTCATTTTTCAGTTCCAATGCCATATTTCATTAAGTGTATTTTATACAAAAAGAATTACATGAAAACATATTAAGACTTAGAGATAAATACATAAATCATATAAAAAAACTATATATATATATATATATATATATATATATATATATATATATATATATATATATATAAAACATTAATAGTTAAGTCACAACAATAAATATAAATAGAAAATAAATTATAGTTAAAATATATCAGACAAAAATAAAGATTTTGCGTGAGATTATTTTAATATCTACAAAAAATATTAATATTTAAATTATAGGGTAAAAAATAAAACAAATTATTAAATATTTTACGTAAAAGTACGTGTATGTATGACATTATACGAAGAAATGTTTTACGTAAACAAATGTTACATGTCAACTCTTAATTCTTTTCTCGCCTAATATAACCATTAGATTATTTTTAATTTTTATTTTAATTAAATTGTGGAATCACACTCAATTAAACCTAGTGTTTTAAAGTCAGATTGGTCGTCAACTACATGAAGGTAATTATTGGTTGATAGGTCATTGTCAAACATTGGAGTCATTGGTATCTATGGTAATTATCTTATGACAATGGTCTTTAAGATATTGAGCTTAATGTTAGGATATGGGACGTGGTTATGCCTTTTTTCTATGGAAGGATATGGTAGAAATGTATGATAAAAATGATGGGAGTAGGAAGTGTGACACCCTCTACCTCTCACATATATATTAATAAAGGAATAAAAATTCAAATATTAATTAAAAGTATTTTTAAAACATTTTTAAATACAAGCTTTTCAAATGGATAAAAGACTCACATTCACTTTCTTCTACATCATATTTAAACTTGTCCAAATAAATAATAAAGTCATCTCGACTCAAAGAAGGTCATCTAAGTCTCATACAATTAATATAGAACTTATATCCTAATGTCACATCCTATCAGAGCGTGGTGTTCCCGTGTCCTCTAGCATGAGGTTCTTCATAGTCATCCACCTATTCATCTGCTCCCCCGAACACAAAGTTCAAGATCATCATAGGATCCAAACACAAACAGCAAATTGGGAGTGAGTTATCACATTTCTAACTACTAGAGAGAAACAACACAACATATAGTAGCCAAATACAATTTACTTAGCATATCTCACATTATTTCATCACTTTGTCATTCATCAATCACACTTTTTGTCCATCAATCACACCTTTCAATCATCAATCACTATACACAGGAATCACACACTCCGATCAAGACATAATAACACATCAATTTCATAATAAACAATTAGCAAGCGTATGCGACAGTTATGCTAAGACTCAAGCCTATATGCAATGTGGTACCATGTCAGTGAAAAACCTCGTCGGGCCCCTAGGAGTACATGACAAGACAAACCACACAATAATAAGTCAAGTCACTCTCACTAGGTAATATCATAGGGAGACCAGTCAGGATCACAGTGTTTTGCGAGAATGCTCCAACCATATGGGATCAACATAGGCTTAAAGGAGCACTCAAACCGTGTGACCCCCAAGGCCTACACTCCGAAGAGTCCGTCAGGGTCTCTCCCTCCTGATTTAGGTCCAACCCAGAAAATATTTTAGCACACAGACTCTATCTATGAACTGTACAAAACACACGACTCCTCAATTGTTCTCAAAATAATTTTAACTCGTCGCCCTTTAAGGGTCTTATCATTAACTCGTCGCCCTTAAAGGGACTTAACATCAACTCGTCGCCCTAAAAGGGACTTAACATCAACTCGTCGCCCTTGAAGGGACTTATGATCGTGTGATTGTACAATTCATAGTTCACAACTCAATGCACACAACACTTCAATGCACATATATATCTCAATCATATACATACTCAATTTATCACATACACTTAATCTCAATCACAATGGTATAATCTCAATTTAACATGTTATCACACCTCATGAATCATATACACTTTATCTATGAACTATGCAATACACACATTTACTCAATTATTTTCAAAATCATTTTAACTCGTCGAGTTCTCACAATACTCGTCGCCCTTAAAGGGTCTTACAATTGTGTGATTGCACAGTTCATAGTTCACAACTCAATACACACATCTCATCTCAATACACATGTATTTCATCATCCGTCACATGTTCAATTTATCACATACTCACAGTTTGAATCATCATTTCATAACCTCAACATAACAATTTATACAAAAGATTTTATCACAACATGGGATGTAAAGCCTCTAAAATAGTTTCTCACAATTGTATCAAAATCAATTAATCAAAATCATGGGTTAAACACAAAGACATCAAGAGCACTCAAGTTTATCAATCAATTCTCATCAGGACATCAATTGGTACATAGAACACAATAATATTGTATTTATAATCATAAAGGAAAAAATTATAATTCAATAAACATCCCAAAATAAATCCAAATTTAGTTCTCTAAGGATCCCTACACATGTTAATTCTAACCCTCAATTGCAATAAACTCATCCCTTACCTCTAAGCGGACTCACTTGTCTTCAGCCAGCGATAGTAACATCTCTAGCGGTTCCCTGAGATTCCTTCAGTTATTCCTCCGACTGCTCCGATAGAATTCTCAAATGTCAGAGAGACGGAGAAGAGATTGAAACCTCCACTTGTACTATATTCATGTGATTCATTTTTCTCCCACCACGAATATTATCTCAAAAATCCCAACGGTGGAAGTGTGCGCAATTGAATTTTGAACAACATATCCAAATTTCGTGAAACTCCAACGGTTAACGAAACCGAGATCGTAGTTTTACCGAAACCGTTTTGGGTTTCTGCGGGAAATGAAAATGCTACAATGCGAAGGGTTTTCCTATAAGCTCAGATATGATTTTGAAATTCCCAACGGTGAGAATGTTCGAAATTGGGTTGAGAACGTGGTACTCCAATTTCACAACGATCCAACGGTGAACGAGTCCGAGATCGTCATTTTCTGAGACAAGTTTGGTGGACTTCGGGAAAAAGAAAGGGTTTTGAGAGGAGAAGGGGAAAAACAAAAATGAGGCCAAAAAGAGGCACCTGACTTAACATAACTATTTATACCTAGGATATTCAGCCTATTATTTGCTCTATATTTATTTATTTATTTATTTTATAAAAACAAACTCTATTTTATTTTCTATCAAACAAATAAATGAAATACCCTTTTTATTTTCTCTCAAATCATTATTTTAATTAATAATTATATCTCCTTATTTATTTATTTATAAAATCTCATCATTTTTCTAAAACTCTATTTATTTATAAATAACAATCCTTTTTAATCTAGATTACAAAAATTGGGATGTTACAGGAAGAGGACGAGTTTTCATAAAATTGACACATTAACTTAAATTGTGCTTATTAGCTTCTTTACTTACATTATATAGCTTGCTACAACTTATGTCTTTATATAGGTTACATAGGTGATTTCTACACACTTCTATACTACTTAGTCCTAGAGTCTTCTAGACTCATCTATCATCTACCATTCATCTCTATAATGTTTTAGGTGCTTCTATGACTTTAGATGATAAGATATTTTTCTACATCCATCAAGAAGTTTCTACATACTACAACATCTTCATAGGTGTAGAACTCTCAAGATAATGGACCACCAATTATACATCTACATTTTTCTAGATTAATCTTCAACACTCCCCCTTAATCTAGAAAAGTCTTGAACTCCAAGCATGTCTCTGAATTTGATGAACTTCTCTGTTGCAATTGGCTTGGTGAAGATGTCTGCTAATTGTTCTTCAATCTTGCAGAACTCCATTTTGATTTCTCCACGTTCCACGAGCTCTCTGATGAAGTGGTATCTAATCTCAATGTGCTTTGTACGGCTGTGGAATACTGGATTCTTAGTCATTGCAATAGCTGATATATTATCACAATGAATAATTGTTGGAGTCTTGGAGTCTTGTTGTACGTCTTGCAGAATTTTTCTGAGCCATGTCGCTTCACACACAGCGCTTGTTGCAGCCATGTATTCTACTTCTGCTGATGATAGAGCAACTGTCATTTGCTTCTTTGACACCCATGATATTGCTTTGTTGCCTAGAAGAAACACATATCCACTTGTGTTTTTTCTATCATCTGTGCTTCCTACCCAGTCGCTATTTGTATAACTTGTCAAGTTAAAGTCTCTATCTGCCTCGTACAAAATGCCAAAATCCTTTGTGCCTTTGGCATATCTTAGGATTCTCTTGGCTCCTGCAAAGTGTGCTTTTCTTGGGTTACTCATGAATCTAGACACGATGCTAACTGCATGTACGATGTTTGGCCTTGAGTTGGTTAAGTAGATTAGCGAACCGACTAGGCTTCTATAAACTGTTGCATCAACTTTGTTTTGCCCATCATCTTTTGAAAGCTTCTCGTTCATCGCCATAGGTGTGGCAAGTGGTTTGCAATCTTGCATGTTGAACTTCTTCAGTAAGTCATCTGCATATTTTTCTTGCGAGATAAATATTTGTCTAGGTCTTTGCTTGACTTGCATGCCGAGAAAATATCTCATGAGTCCAAGATCGGTCATTTCATACTTTTGCATCATAGCCTTTTTGAATTCTTCCATCATCTGTGAGTTGTTGCCGGTGTAGATTAAATCATCTATGTATAGGCACAAAATCAAGAAATGATTACCTTGCATCTTCACATATAGTGACGGCTCACTTGGACTTTTGAGGAATCTATGCTCGACGAGGTATTTGTCTATTTTGTTGTTCCATGCTCAGGGAGCTTGTTTGAGACCATAAAGCACCTTTTTCAAGTGATATAATTTGTCTTCTTCTCCTTGAACTTTTTATCCTTGTGGTTGCTCCACGTAGACTTCTTCTTCAATCTCTCCATTCAAGAAAGTTGATTTTACATCTAGCTGGTAGACTTGTAGCTTCAATTATGCAGCTAAGGCTAGTACAGTTCTGATTGTTTCCATGCGCACAACAGGAGCAAATGTCTCATTGAAATCAACTCCTGGCCGTTGTGAATAGCCTTTAGCAACAAGTCGTGCTTTGTGTTTCTGGATTGTTCCATTCTCATTATATTTAATTTTGTAAACCCATTTTAGGCCAATGATCTCCTTGTCTTTTGGTTTTTGCATGAGCTCCCATGTATGATTTTTCTCTATCATTTTGATTTCCTCGTCCATGGCTTTTCTCTAAACTTCTTCTTTCGATGCTTCCTTAAACTTTTGAGGTTCACAGGCAAAAAATCCAACATTTGCGTACTTTGAATTCGGTTTGTGTGGCCTTCCTGATCTTCGAAGTTGTTGTTGTGGGACTTCTACTTCTTCTTGCTGGTGTTGTTGGTCATGCTATGTTGGTGATGGTGGTAGTGTGCATGGGCTTGGATTGGTTACTTCTTGCATCTCATTGATTTCAGTACTCCATTGCCAGCTTGCTCCTTCGTCAAAGATGACATCTCTTGAAATGATCAGCTGCTTTGAATCTGGTTTGAATAATTGGTAACCTTTAGATTGGTCACTATAGCCGACAAAGATGCACTTTTCTCCTTTTTCATCGAGCTTTTCTCAGTTCTCCTTTAGAATGTGCAAATAAGCAACACATCCAAAAACTTTAAAATGATCAACTGTTGGTTTTCTGTTGAACCATGCTTCATATGGCGTCATATTTAAGACTGTTTTAGTTGGAGAACGGTTGAGGATGTATATTGTTGTGCTAACAGCTTCCGCCCATAGATTCTTTGGCAGGTTCTTGTGTTGTAGCATCGATCCAGCCATTTCCACAATGGTTCTATTTTTCCTTTCAGCGACACCATTCTGTTGTGGAGTGTGACAAACAGTCAGCTCCTTCTTGATGCCATGATCATTGCAAAAATTGATGAATATGTGCCCATTGAATTCTCCCCCGCGATCTGTTCTCAAGATTTTGAGGGAATGCCCACTTTGCTTTTCCACTAGGGCCTTGAACTCCTTGAAGCAAGAGAATGCATCGGATTTTTGTTGGAGGAAGTACACCCACATCATTCGAGTGTAGTCATCAACGAAGAGGAGAAAATATCTTTTTCCACCAAAGCTGGGGGTACTTGATGGTCCCCAGATATCAGCATGCATCAATTGAAGTGGAGCTTTAGCTCTCCAAGATGTTTTTGGAAATGATAACCTGTGCATCTTGCCATAAATGCAGCCTTCACAAACTTTAAGGTTAGATGAAATAAAAGGAAGCCCAAGCACCATATTTTTTTGTTTTATTAATTTGAGGCCATTAAAGTTTAGATGACCATACCTCAAGTGCCACAGTATGGACTCATCCATATTCTCACATTTCAATGCATTGTTTTGCCCAAATGGCATAAATAGAGGATATACTTTATTATGAGCCATTTTGATAGAAATAATTTGACCCTTTCTTTTATCAATGATATTACATTTATCATCATCAAAGATGACTTTATAATTTTTATGAATAAGTTGACCAACACTTAGAAGATTTTGAGTAAGACCTGGCACATAAAAAACATCATGGATATATTTTTGGCTACCATTTTGAGTTTTAACAGCAATGGTGTCTTTTCCTTCAACTATTTGAACATTTCCATCACCAAGTGTAACTTTGGATTTTATTGTCTCATCTAGTTGCACAAAGCAACTTTTGTTTTTTGTCATGTGGTTTGAACAACCACTATCAACATACCATACATCCCTTGATTCTTGAGAAGATAAAGCGGAATACAAAGTATGATCAAGGGATTCTTTATTTTCTAAAAAATTTGCTTCTTCTTTTTGTCGGTAAAAACAATCTTTTTCGTAGTGTAGGTGCCTTTTGCACTTTTTGCATTTGTACCGACAATCATTTGTATCATGATTATTTTTCTTGCATAATTTGCAATAGGAGCTTGAAGCATTATTACTCCATTGCTTTTCGCTCCTTTTACCACGATTAGTAAATGCTCCTCCTCTTTTTTGAGGAAATTTACCGTGGTTATTTTTCTTATCTTCATCATTTTTAGAGATATTAATTTTAGATTGGAATGCTTGCTCTAGTGGCTTCTCAAATCTTTTCATTCTAGCTTCATGAGCTTCTAAAGAGCCCATTAATTCTACTAGAGTGAGTTTAGATAAATCTTTTGATTCTTCTATGGCAGCCACAATATGATCATATTTTACGGGAAGACTTCTTAATATTTTTAGTATTATTTTCTTGTCTTCAATCGTGTCCCCGTAACTTTTAATTTGATTGAAGATATTAAAGACACAAGAGAAGAAAGATTTTATAGATTCATCTTCCCACATTATTGATGTATCAAAATCCTTCCACAAAGAATGAAGTTTAATAAAATTACCTTGTCTGCGCCTTTAAATTCATTTTTCAGAGTCTCCCACGCCTCCTTTTCATTTTTTGCTTGCATGATTCTTGGAAAGATCTCTCTACTAACTCCTTGTTGGATGAATAGCAGAGCCTTAGCATCATGTTGCTTGTTTTGCTTGTACTCCTTTTGATTTGTTGTTGTCCACGTAGCCAATTCTTCTTGGCTTTCTGGGACTGGATAATCATTCTCTATAACATTCCACAAGTCTTTACTTTTTGACAAATTTACACTTAACTTTTATGCTTATGCCAGCATATCATGTCAGCTCAATAACAAAAGGTTTTTTTTAAGTTTTTTAAGAAGTTAGGGATAAAATAAGTCAAATTAATTTGTTGAAGATAGAATTCACCAAAAAAATAAAAAAAAATTAGGGTAAAAAGTGTAATTAAACCTATATGTATTATTTGTGACATAAGTTTACTAATTAATGATGGTGGTCCAGTGGCAAGTTGATCTACTACATAATTTACAAGTTTTGGGTTTGATTCTTAGGTGGTTAATTTTTGTTGTATATTTTCATAAAGCTTAATTTAAAAAAAATAAAATAAATATTAGTTTAGCAACTTCAATCACATTGATTTACTAGTTCAACTAGACCAATTCCTCAATTCAACTTTAGAACCAATCGGGTCAAACCGGTCAAAAGTGTATCCTATCCAATGAGTGGCTTGGACATTTATATCATCGATTTTTTATCCAACTCGTCATACCAATCGAACTCAATCTAAGCCAACTTTTAAAACTATGATTAAACCTTTTGCAATTTTGTTAGTGTTATTTCCATTTATTGTTACTAATATGGAATATTTATTTTTTAAAATTTAATGATAACAACATCTCTTATTGTAATTAGTTAATAACAAAGTATTCTATATAAAAATATTTAGTAAAACTCAATAAAATTTGTTAGAGCAATTCCTTACATTTACCAACATGTCATTAGTCTGAGTGAAACTAGGTTTGATCCCCTTAATCAAAATCTCGGTTTGAGCCTTGTGGGTAAAAAAAATACGGTGATGGTGGTGGGTGTGGGGTTGGGGAGTGAAGATCTTACAAAGGTGATCAATCAAATTCTCTGATGGAGATTAGTCATCAAGTCAACCAAGTTTTTTTATCGATAATTAGTCGTCAGTAAAACTAGTGGATATATTGATGGAAAAAAACATTTCCTCTTGTTTATTATTAATCAAGAAAGAGGTTTATAAATTAAAATATTATTTTAATAATTAGGTGAATGTATTTTTTTAAATACGATATTAGTCTGCATCTTTTTTCATATCATTCTATGGGAATATTTTTAAATAAGTGCTTGAAATATGTTGTTTAATAAGTAAAGAATGGCATTCAGCCTTGTTAGTAATTTTTTTAATAACCATTTGAAATGTTTCAATTTATATAAAATGCTTGAATTATAATATAAACGATCCATCAACATAAAATATTTGGATTATTTAAATTTCAATCAATTAGTATAGACTATTTTCAATTTGACTATATATAAGTTCAATGCACATCTCAATCTATTATCACAATCAATAATTAATATTATAATAAATACAAATGCATTTTTAATAAATATAAAAATGATTTTAAAGTATAATTAATTTAATTACTATTCATTCAAAATCTAATATATATATATATATATATATATATGACTGAGAAATACTTTTGGAAGTTATATAAACACATTAATTTATTTGAGTGCAACAAAGTTTAAAATACATTGATTATCGTTGAAATACAAATGCCCACAAATCTATTTTAAAATTAATGTTAATCACTTATTTTCTCTATGATTATTTCTTTCTAAAATTATGTGTATATGCAGCCAAATAAAGTTGTGTATATAAGTTATATACAAGTTTATATAAAGATAATATTTAGATTAGATTTGTTTAAAGTGAAAAAGGATAAAACAATTGTAGAAACATAGAAGAAAAGTAAAAGACACTCGAAGATGTGAAAAAAGGTTTTGTATATTTATGTATTGAATACAATGATGTGCTCTTATTTATCTTGTAAAAGGAGATAATTGAATAAAAATATAAATCAAGGATAAAATCATGACCGATCCTAAATTTAATTACAATATCGAACAAATTTGTAAAATATCTATACTTATCAAAATTTAGAGTTGACAGACGTCAGGGTGGACGTGGCTAAAGTGGACTCTTAGACTTCGCACGTCGGTTGAGAGTAACCTTTGTTAAAAGGACAAGAGGGGGGACCTACAAAACAAAGGACTTCGACCCTCAAGTAAGTATATGAGTTAGAAGAATAGAAGAGAGAGTATGAATACACACGTATGTAAGCAGGTGTGCATGTGTGTTGTCACACCCTCTACCCCTCACATATATATTAATAAAGGAATAAAAATTCAAATATTAATTAAAAGTATTTTTAAAACATTTTTAAATACAAGCTTTTCAAATGGGTAAAAGGCTCACATTCACTTTCTTCTACATCATATTCAAACTTGTCCAAATAAATAATAAAGTCATCTCGACACAAAGAAGGTCATCTAAGTTTCATACAATTAATATAGAACCTATATCCTAATGTCACATCCTATCAGAGCGTGGTGTTACCGTGTCCTCTAGCATGAGGTTCTTCATAGTCATCCACCTATTCATCTGCTCCCCCGAATACAAAGTTCAAGATCATCACAGGATCCAAACACAAACAACAAACCGGGAGTGAGTTATCACATTTCTAACTACTAGAGAGAAACAATACAACATATAGTAGCCAAATACAATTTACTTAGCATATCTCACACTATTTCATCACTTTGTCATTCATCAATCACACTTTTCAATCATCAATCTCAATACACAGGAATCACACACTCCGATCAAGACATAATAACACATCAATTTCATAATAAACAATTAGCAAGTGTATACAACAGTTATGCTAAGACTCAAGCCTATATGCAATGTGGTACCATGTCAGTGAAAAACCTCGTCGGGCGCCTAGGAGTACATGACAAGACAAACCACACAATAGTAAGTCAAGTCACTCTCACTAGGTAATATCATAGGGAGACCAGTCAGGGTCACAGTGTTTTGCGAGAATGCTCCAACCATATGGGATCAACATAGGCTTAAAGGAGCACTCAAACCGTGTGACCCCCAAGGCCTACACTCCGAAGAGTCTGTCAGGACCTCTCCCTCCTGATTCAGGTCCAACCCAGAAAACATTTTAGCACACAGACTCTATCTATGAACTGTACAAAACACACGACTCCTCAATTATTCTCAAAAATAGTTTTAACTTGTCGCCCTAAAAGGGACTTAACATTAACTCGTCGCCCTTAAAGGGACTTAACATTAACTCGTCGCCCAAAAAGGGACTTAAGATTAACTCGTTGCCCTTAAAGGGACTTAGCATTAACTCGTCGCCCTTAAAGGGCTTTATAGTCGTGTGATTGTACAATTCATAGTTAATACTCAATGCACACAACATCTCAATCACATACATACACAATTTATCACATACACTCAATCTCAATCACAATGGTATAACTCAAAATAGCATATTATCACATTTCATTAATCATATTCACTTTACCTATGAACTATGCAATATACACAACTACTCAATTGTTTTCAAAATCATTTTAACTCGTCGGGTTCCCACATTGGATCCTATCACAATACTCATCGCCCTTAAAGGGTCTTACAATTGTATAATTGCACAATTTATAGTTCACAACTCAATACACACATCTCATCTCAATACACATGTATTTCATCATCCGTCACATGTTCAATTTATCACATAATCACAGTTTGAATCATCATTTCATAACCTCAACATAACAATTTATACAAAAGATTTCATCACAACATGGGGTGTAAAATCCCTGAAATAGTTTCTCACAATTATATCAAAATCAATTAATCAAATTCATGGGTTAAACACAAAGACATCAAGAACACTCAAGTTTATCAATCAATTCTCATCAGGACATCAATTGGTACATAGAACACAATAATATTGTATTTATAATCATAAAGGAAAAATTATAATTCAATAAACATCCCAAAATAAACCCAAATTTAGTTCTCTAAGGATACCTACACATTTTCATTCTAACCCCTAATTGCAAATAACTCATCCCTTACCTTTGAGCGGACTCACGTGTCTTCAGCTAGCGATAGTAACATTTCTAGCGGTTCCTTGAGATTCCTTCAGTTATTCCTCCGACTGCTCCGATAGAATTCTCAAACGTCAGAGAGACGGAGAAGAGATTGAAACCTCCACTTGTACTATCTTCATGCGATTCCTTTTTCTCCCTGCACGAATATTATCTCGAAAATCCCAACGGTGTAGGTATGCACGATTGAATTTCGAACAACATATCAAAATTTCATGAAAATCCAACGGTTAAAGAAACCGAGAACGCAGTTTTACTAAGACAGTTTTGGGTTTCTGCGGGAAATGAAAATGCTACAATGCAAAGGGTTTTCCTCTATGCTCAGATATGATTTTAAATTCCCAACAGTGAGAATGTTTGAAATTGGGTTGCGAACGTGGTACTCAAATTTCACGACGATCCAACGGTGAACGAGTCCGAGATCGTCATTTTTCTGAGACAGGTTTGGTGGACTGCGGGAAAAAGAAAGGGTTTTGAGAGGAGAAAGGGAAAAACGAAAATGAGGCCAAAAAGAGGCACCTGACTTAACATAACTATTTATACCTAGGGTACACAACCTATTAATTGCTCTATATTTATTTATTTATTTATTTTATAAAAACAAACTCTATTTTATTTTCTATCAAACAAATAAATGAAATACCCTTTTTATTTTCTCTCAAATCATTATTTTAATTAATAATTATATCTCCTTATTTATTTATTTATTTATAAAATCTCATCATTTTTATAAAACTTTATTTATTTATAAATAACAATCCTTTTTAATCTAGATTACAAAAATTGGGATGTTACATGTGTTCAGGTTGTGGTGAGAATTTGAAGGAACTTGGTATTTTCAGGAATGGAATGGAGCTTCGGATCCTTATTTGTAGGGGCTATTATAGCCCTTGCAGATAATTATTGGCTTGTAGATAATAGCCAGTAGCTTATATATAAAGTTAGAGATAATATATAGCTTAGAGATAAAAGGTAGTAGATAATTTAGTACTTATAGATAATGCGTAGCGTGTAGATAATTGAATACATGTCAAGAGATAAAGTGGTTATGATATATTCAAATAATTAAGAGGTTAGAGATAACCTGTCTATTGGGGAGCTCGACTGCTAAGGGTCGAACGTTCGTGCTCCTATGCCAGGGCTTACATGGAAGGTGGACACATATCACGAGTGCCATGTAGGATGTCGCATGTATTTTGTGGATCCTAGATAGTACATAAGCCCCTCAAGCTCTGAGTCAGCTTGCAAGCAAAAGAGGTTGTCCATGTTGAAGATTGTCTGATGTTTGGGGTAGTAGTCTCGACAAGTAGAAAGGTGATGAGTTTGTCGAGTCCAAAGCATAAATAAGTGTTGTCTGATGTTGAGAGCGATAATCTCGAAAGGTTTGATAGTTGCAGGTCTGTGGAGCTTGGACAAGTGTTGTCCAGGCTACTTCTGTGAAGTTGTTCGGGTTTGTGTTGAGGGTTCGAAGGAACCTGGTGTTTATAGGAGCGGAATAGAGCTTCAGATCCTTGTTTGTAGGGGCTATTATAGCCCTTGCAGATAATTATCGATTTGTAGACAATAGCTGGTAGCTTATAGATAAAGTTAGAGATAATATATAAATTAAAGATAAAAAAACCAATATATAATTTAGTACTTACAGATAATGTATAGCTTGTAGATAATCGAATACGTGCCAAGAGATAAAGTGATTACGGTATATTCAAATAATTATGAGGTTAGAGATAACCTGTCTATTGAGGAGCTCGACTGCTAAGGGTCATACGTTTGTGCTCCCGTGCAAGGGTTGACACGGAGGGTGGACACGTGTCATGAGTGCCATGTAGGATGCCATGTTTATTTTGTGGACCTTGGACAGTACATAAGCCCCCCAAGCTCTGAGCTGGCTTGCAGGCGAAAAAGGTTGTCCAGCATTGAAGATTGTCTGATGTCCGGGGTAGTAGCCTCAACAAGTAGAAGGGTGATGAGTTTGTCGAGCCCTAAAGCATGGATAAGTGTTGTCCAGTGTTGAGAGCGGTAATCTCGATAGGTGTGAGAGTTGTAGGTCTGTGGAGCTTGGACAAGTGTTGTCCAGACTGCTTCTATCAAGTTGTCCGAGGTGGACATGCTTTTGGTTTTGCAAGCGAGGTCTGACGTTTCAAGTGAGGGAAGCCTATAGATTTGACAACTTTGTCCTTTTCTAACCGTTGGAGGGTGCATTGAAGACAGATGTTACGTCCTGTCTGTTGATGCACGTGTGTGCGGTGCACACGCAGTACTATTGCATACGTGTCACTCATGGAGTGGGCATGTACTGGAGTTGTGGCATATGGGTGAGTGATCGAGGTCGTACCCGAATCAAATAAACATTAAAAATGAAATATCTAGGAAGTGATCCTAGGTCGTCTCCCAACGAGCAACGGTCAATCAAACGTTCATAACAGATAGTAATAAAATAGTAACGAATTGGGAGGGGGGGTTGTTTGTTTTTGTAAATTAAACAACAAGCAAATTTGAATTAGAAAATAACAGAATTAAAACAGGTTGTTTCTCCTTGATTCATAAGCAAGTCTCTTATCCTAGGTTACGAGAATTTATCCTTAATCAGTTTAACCACTTAATCCAACCCTAAATTAAATTACTAAGCGAAAATTAACATAAGGTTGCGATTATGTGATTAAGCAACACATACATCAATTAATCATGAACGAAACTGATCATTAAGCATGAACTTAAATTAAGCGCATAGACAATTAATCAAGCACTAAGCATGCATGGATTAATAGCAACAAATACAGAGTAATTGGTGAAGAGGAAAAACTGATCAGAATTCAATAGTAATAACAAAACCTCAAAGAGAGTTGTGCTTGATCCTCAAGAGAAAACAACACTGGAGACTTAGCCTTCCATTAATCAGTAGAAAACGAAATTGTAGATTGAAGCATAAACGAAATTGTAGAAAACGAATTTTATTCTACGTGAACAGTAAAAATTGGAATTCTAAAACCCTAGAATTATTCTCCTCTCCCCAAAAAAACTCCCTAAACTAAAACCTTGGTGCTGTTATATATGTTCTCAGCCCCAAAGCTTACAAATCTATTTTCAATCCAAGCCCATAAACGAAATAAAATAAAATCTGGACAAGATAAGATAAGATTGGATGAAATAAAATCTGGACGAAATAAAATCTAGATGAAATAAAATCTGGATAAAATAAAATCTAGATTGAATAAAATCTGGATAAGATAAGATTTGATAAAATAAAATTGTCTGCTCTCTTCAAGTCCAAGCCCAATTTTGGATTCAAGCCCAATTGCTTATAATTCTCTTGAATTTAAATTAAAAACACAAAATTAGTCAAGTAGGCCCAAATGATAAAACTGCATAATTAATTTGACAATTAAGGCTAATCAGTAATTAAAATGGTGACAAAAAGTGTTCAGAAACAGGAGAAAATAATGACACATTAGTGAGTGGGGCTGAGTCGTGGTGTGAAATTTTAGGGCACCACTTCAGCACCCGCTAGTTACCGAAGAGTTTGTTTCCCCTTTAAATGGAAGGGACCTTTGATTTCAGGTCACTTTCACTGTCATTTCTTGCCTCTTGAATCTTCTTTGCTTTCGTGCTTACAATTCCTTTTCTTCTTTATTCACCTTCTTTGATCCTTTGAGGTATTCTCCTTTTGATCATCTCTTCATTTCTGTCTGACTCTGCCATCAGCATGGGGGGTAGTGATTTTGGGGGTTCATTTCAGCAACCCCTGATGGACCGAAAAGTCATTTCCATTGGCGTTTCCTCCTCAGAGGATACTTGTTGTGGTGCCTCTGAAAATGAATCCACTTACTCAAAGAGGTTGAAGGCTTTGCGCTGTACTGGTGGAGGCACCTCTCACTTCCGTAGGAGGGCACGACCTTCCGCTACTTCCCCAATCAGGGATCCTGTCTCAGTCATGGTGATTCTTCCCCTCTTTTTCTTCTAGGGGAGCAAGGAGAAGTTGTGGGGACGTTAGGGTGCCTCCTCACATATGGGTCACCATCGTCCCCACCTTCCATTGCTGGCTATGAGTAGGTGAAGGACAATGTTCTGAAGTATAAGTCATCCCTCACCTCTACGGCAAGTATCACTGCTCTACAACATTAGGTGAAACTAGCGAACCCTGAGGACTCCTATAAGATAGTCGTCCGGGCTTGCAGGAGTGATGATTCCCTTTCTTGAGGCCAGTGTCAAGTAGTCTTCCCTTCTTCTTCATGTACAGATGCCTGTTTGAGGTCTTGGGTCTTGTTTTTCCCTTAACCGCTTTCTAGTGTGCTCTTCTTAAGTACTTGAACGTGGCCCCTTCCTAACTCCACTCGAATAGTTGGGCCATGGTGAGGGTCTTTGAAATTTTATGCCTCTTCTTCAACATCCGGCCTAGCATGCTGGTCTTCCTGTTTTTCTTCTAAATGAAGGTGACTGGCAAGATTGGTTGGGTCTCCTTGAACAATGTGTCCAAGAAGCTTTTTGAGTTTGACTCGAATGTTTTTCACCGCTTCAAGGACCATTTCTTGAAGGTCATGGCTACTGATGTCGTGGCTGATGGTTTGCAACTTTTGTTCAACAGAAACGAGGAGCCCCACTTCTCGTTCTACTGACAGTCTGACCCCACCAAGTTCAAGTCATTTGATGAGGAACTGTTGATCCTTGTGGAAAGGGTCGACAAAGTTATTTTGGAACAGTTGTGGGCCTCATTGGACATGTGGGCCATCCTTTCTCTTTCCTCGACGAGCAATCCTTTCGTGCCTTAGACGATAAACATTTTATCTTGTCTTGTCTTCCTTCTTTGTGTCTGAACTGTATTGTGACTTGAATTGACATTTATTGCATTGTTGTTGCTTGTTATGTAGGAATTATGGGTGACTTCCCTTTAAGGCCACTGGTGAAGCAGGTTGGTCCTATAAGTGGGGTCGTGCCACCCTTTATTGTCCCACCTACTGTTGGAGAAGAGGGTTAACTTGTTTGTGAGGTTGGCCTTGTTGTTATTGTTGATGAGGTCTCCCCTAGTGCTCTTTCCTCTATTTTGGCAAATAGGAAACAAGATGATGGTGTTGGGCCATCTGGCCGTAAAAAGTCGAGGGCCCCTATGAGCCTTTGCATCCTAAGGCAAGTTGTAGGGTTGAAGCCCGGTGCGGGTCACCCTTTGAGTTTGCAAGATGCACCTACGGCTCCAACAGTCATCGAGACTCCTGCTTCTGCTACTATTGTTGCTACTATTCCTGCTCCTTTACCTCCTCCTGCCATAGTTGTTCAGGAGGTTACTCCTACCACTAGAGTTGGTGTGCCAACTACTTCGGCTAGTTCTGTTTTGGTGTCTTCGTCCACCGCTGCCACACCCTTACTAAGTGTTGGTGTAGCAACCACTAGTGCTCCCATAATGTCACCTCCTCCTTCTTTAGCTCCCCCCGATTCGACCTTTTGTTGTGTTGGTGGCTGCGCCGCCTTCCTCGTCTTCTTTCCCGATGTCTCTTTAGACCACATGTACACTTCCAGCAATGTTAATTCACTGTGGGGTGGTAATTACAAACCAGAGCAGAAGACCTCGACTGGCATTGTGTCAACCTTTGATAAAAACCTCATCTGGTCAGTTGGGGTGCAGAACGCTACGAACTTTGCCAAAGTCTTCCTCCAAAGAAGTTTGACAATTCTAGAGGAGAATGAACAGCGGCACAGAGAGGCTTTGTGCAAGGTGTCGTCCTTGGAGATAGAGGTTGCCAAATGGAGGGCTAATGCTCACATGGTTTGGAGACAAAAGCGCCCTAAGTTAGCTAACGCCACCATCGCCTTCGCTGAAGTTGTAAGGTCAAACCACTAATTATCTGCCAAGGTTGGCAGTGTCTTGGCCAAGTTGCTGCACACAAGGTTGAACGGTGATGAACTATCTGCAAGCTACAAGGACTTGTAGGAAGAGAAAAAGGACTTGGCTGGCAAGGTGGAAGGCATTGCGGCAAAGACGGACAAGCTTTCCAAGATGGTTGCTAATTTAGAGGCTTGGCTAAAGAAATCGGAGTCCAGACTGGAGGAGGCCGAGCTGCGGATAGCTAAGGAGAGGGAGGCTAGCAAGGAGCTTGAAGAGGAGCTAATAATGCACAAGAAGGAGGTTGTGGAGCAGCAGCATGAGAAAGGCTTTCAAAAGGCCATAAGGTAGGCCAAGTACTTCGCCAAGGATCTTGACTTGGATCCTTTTGGCCTTTTCAAGGACATGAAGAACGGTGTTCTACTTGACGAAGAAGAAATTGTTGCAGAGGAAGAGGTTGCTGATGAGGAGTAGGGTGCTGAGGAGTGAGGTGATGATGCCTAAGTTTAGGCTTCCTTTTGTTTATTTTCTTTATTTTCTTCATTATTGAATTTTGGTCGCACAGGCCTTGTAATTATGACAATTGTTATTTTTCTTCATTGCGCATGCTTTTCCTTTGTTGATGAATTTTTCCCTGTGTGTATGTTATGTATGCCTTGTGTGTTTGCCTTTGTCTATGCAATGCTCCATTACTTGTGGTAGTATGATTGGGCAGCCATGATGAAAGTGAAATCTTTGACGGTGTAGGAAGCAAGACCTTATTGGTTAGGAGGCAAGACTTTGGTGGTCTTGTAAAATAGGAAAGTAGATGACGTCAAATCATCTCAAGTTTGATTTCAATCTGATTAAAGGTCTTGTCACCCATGTGATGGTGCTTCTTTTCACTTTGTAGAGCTTCTCCTCTAATGCTTGTGAGGAGTTAGTGTGATTGGCATCTGGTTGAAGGTCTTGTCAAATAGTCTAATGATAGGTCGTCTTGGCCTATGGAGTTTCTCCCCTGATGGTTATGAGGAATATGTTTGACTTGCCCCTAGTTGAAGGCGTTGCCAACCAGTCTTGGGGTAGGTCGTCGTAGTTGCTGCGAGTGAGTGGACCAAGGGGGTGCCTTGGGTTTTGTAATAGTGCATGCCAAGGTTGGTTCTTGGGTTTTTTGTACCAATGAAGATCCTTGGGTTTAACGAGCCTTAGGCCTGGGAGGTGTTTGCCCTAGGTTTTGACAAGCCTTGTAGAGCTACGTCGAGGCTTATCAAAGATAGGCCTTGGGTTTTGTGAAATTGTAAGACTCACTAAGTGAGGACCTTGTTTTTGACGAACCCTTGGAGACACGATCGGGGAATTGTCCATCCTGGGTTTTTGGAGGGACTCGCCAAGGGTGGACCCTAGTTTAATGAGACTGGTGTGTGTGGCACGCGTGTCGTGCTCTTGCATGCATGTCATTCATGGAGTGGCATGTACTAGAATCGTAATGTCGTGCTCTTGCATATATGTCACTCGCAAAGTGGTACATCCTGGAGACATGGTGGCGTGTTCTTACATATGTGTCACTCATGGAGTGGTACGTACTGGAGACATGGTACTCTTACACATGTGTCACTCGTGAGGTGGCACATACTGGAGACTCAGTGTCGTGCTCTTGCATACATGGCACTAGTGAGGTGGCACTTATTGGACACATGGTGCTCTTGCATACATGTCACTTGTGAAGTGGCACATATTGGAGACGTGGTGCTCTTGCATACCTATCACTTGTGAAGTGGAACGTATTGGAGACTTGGTGTTCTTGCATACTTGTCACTTATGAAGTGGCACGTACTAGAGACTTGGTGTTGTGCTCTTGCATATATGACACATGTGAAGTGACATGTACTGGAGACTCGATGCTCTTGCATACATATCATTTGTGAAGTGACACATACTGGAGACTTGGTCTCATGCTCTTGTATGCGTGGCACTTATGAGGTGGCATGTACTAGAGATATGGTGCTTTTGCATACATGTCACTTGTGAAGTGACACGTACTGGAGACTTAGTGCTAGAAGGAGAATTCACCAAGGATGGTCCTTGGGTTTTAAGAGCCTTGGAGCTGCGACTATGGATGTACCTGTCTTGATAAGAAAATTATGAAAGGGAAAGGATGTAGAATTCCCTATGTTATCCCAGATGTGCCTCGCTAAAACCTCTTAACCCAAAACCTTGATTTCTCACTTTTTGAGAAAAAAAGACTTGAGTAGGAAAAAGAGTACAACATTTGGGTTTGCATTAGGTCAACTGAAGTAAAACTTCAAGTGGGTGGCGTTCCATGTTATTGGAATTGCTTTGCCATCCAGTTCTTGTAGTCTATATGCTTCATTGTCTAGGCTTGCTATGTCCTTGAATGGGCCTTCCCAATTGGGACCAAGCTTTCCCACTTAAGGATCTTTTCTAGCTTCACCTCGAACTCGCCATACAAGGTCACCAGGTTGAAAGGCTAGTGGTTGAACCTTTGTATTGTATCTCCTTGCTGCTCGGAGTTTGGTGGCCTTTTCCCTGATTCTGGCCATGTCTTAGACTTCATCTGTTGTCTCGAGTTCTACCCTCATGTTTTCTTCATTTCATGGTGTCTATGCATATGAGTTGGTAAGGAGTTTCATTGGTCATTGTTTGGGGTGAACAATGGTAGTCCTAGAGTATACTAGGGAGTTGCAAAATCCGAAGGCCCAGAGTATACTGGGGTGAACAATGGTAGACCTAGAGTATAGCAAAATTCGGAGTTGGCACACGTCGGGGTGGATGTGGGTAAGGTGGGCTCCTGGACTTCACACGTCAGTTGAGAGTGATCTTTGTTAGGAGGACAAGAGGGGGGACCTATAAAACAAAGGACTTCAACGCTCAAGTAAGTATATAAGCTAGGAGAATAAGAGAGAGAGTATGAACACACACATATGCATGCAGGAGTACATGTGTGTTTGGGTTATGTTGAGGGTTCGAAGAAACCTGGTATTTATAGGAGTGGACTAGAGCTTCGGATCCTTGTTTGTAGGGGCTGTTATAGCCCTTGAAGATAATTATTGACTTGTAGATAATAGCTGATAGCTTATAGATAAAGTTAGAGATAATATATAGCTCAGAGATAAAAGCTAGTAGATAATTTAGTACTTACAAATAATGTGTAACTTGTAGATAATTGAATACCTGTCAAAAGATAAAGTGGTTACAATATATTCAAATAATTAAGAGGTTAGAGATAACCTGTCTATTGGAGAGCCCGACTGCTATGGGTCGGACGTTCGTGCTCATGTGTCAGGGCTAACATGGAAGGTGGACATGAGTCACGATTGCCATGTACGATGTCACGTGTATTGTGGACTCTAGACAGTACAATATCTAATTTTAGTATCCATAAATTTGTATAATATCTAACACATTTTCACAATATCATAACATCCCTCCTCAAACTCAAGTTGGGTTTCTCTTCCAGTGGTCAAGACTCTACTCTTCACAGTACTATCAGCAAGTGCATGATATTTTGCTTTAGTGTTGGAACGAGCCATCGAACTTTGTTTCTTGCTTTGCCAAGAGATAAGAGAATCTCCAAGAAAAATACAAACACCAGCAGTGGAGAAATGATCAATAGGATCATTGGATCAATCAACATCAAAGTAAGCTTGAAGAGTCAAAGGGGATACAACAGTGTAATGAAGACCATAAAATAAAGTACCCTTGATATAACAAATAATGTGAAGGACAACAACATAATGTGTGGCATATAGGGCCTTCATGAACAGACTAGCCAAATGAACAACAAAAGAGATATATGGTCGGGTAACCATAAGATAAATGAGACTGCCTACTAGCTAACGATAGAGAGTGGCATCTACTAGCAAAGTACCATAATAAGGAGTGAATCGAACATTTGGTTCAAGGGGAGTGCGTTCAATTTTACTATCAGTAAGGCCTGCTTGAGAGATAAGGTATGAAGCATACTTTGCTCGTGAGAGATATATTCCATCACTAGAAGATATAACTTCAAGCCCCAAAAATAACTTAAAGGTCCAAGATCCTTCACCTCAAAATGTTTACTCAAGAATTGCTTGAGTTCAATATTGCAAGCATAGTCATTTCTAGTAATAATCATATCATCAACATAAAGAAATAAGACAACAATACCTCTTTTTGTTTTACGAGTAAAAAGAGTAGAGTCTTGACCACTGGAAGAGAAACCCAACTTACCGATAGTACTATGAAATTTAGCAAACCATGTCTGGGGTGCTTGTTTGAGGCCATAAAGAGCCTTACGAAGATGAAAAATCTTGTTGGTTGAACAAGTGTATCTTAGAGGAAGACACATATAGACCTCTTCTTTGAGTTCACCATTAAGGAAAACATTTTTGACATCTAGTTGAGTCAGGGGCCATTGCCGAGCAGCTACGATGGTAAGGAGAGTTTGAACTGAGGTGATGTGAGCAATCGAGGCAAAGGTTTCCTTATAATCAATGCCATACTCTTGAGTGAACCCTTTTGTCACAAGATGAGCTCTGTATCACTCAATAGAACCATCACAAAGAGTCTTGATTTTATATACACATTTTCACCTTACAAGAGGCTTACCAGAAGAAGGATCATTAAGTCCCAAGGATAAGTTTTCTCTAATGCCATTAAATCATCCTACATAGCTTGCTGTCAATGAAGGTAATTAGAGGCTTCCTTATTGGACCGTGGTTCATGAAGGGAAAGTATAGTAGAAAAATACTAGAAATCACAAAGATGGGGAGGAGGATTCCTTAGCCTTTGATGTCCCTCATTTGGAAGAGGATCAATGGTTGGAACAATGTCATCAAAGGTGAATAAAACATTGGACGAGGTTGGGAGCACACTAGAAGAACATTTATCTATGTCATTAATGAAGTAATCAACATCAACGTGAGTAAAGAGAAGAGAAATGTGTAGAAGCAAAGCTTCATGGTGAATCAAAGGTGATTCAAAGGTGTTTTGATGATAACAATGATGATAACAAAAGATGATGACAAAGGTGATGACAAAAAGCTCAAAGATCAATCAAAGAACAACTCAAGTGAATCAAAGATCAATCAAAGAACAACTCAAGTAAATCAAAGATCAATCAAGAACAATTCAATAGTTCAAGATAAGAATCAAGAAGAATTTAAGACTCAAGAAAAAAGTCTAGATACAAGAATCAAGATTCAAGGTTCAAGATCTTAAGAATCAAGATCAAGATTCAAGACTCAATCAAGATAAGTATTAAAAAGTTTTTCAAAACTTTGAATAGCACATGAGTTTTTGACAAAACCTTTTACCAAAGAGTTTTTACTCTCTGGTAATCGATTACCAGATTGTTGTAATCGATTACCAGTAGCAAAATTGTTTTGAAAAAGTTTTCAAATTGAATTTACAACGTTCCAATTATTTTCAAAAAGCTGTAATCGATTACAATGTTTTGGTAATCGATTACCAATCTTCGAACGTTGAAATTCAAATTCAAATGTGAAGAGTCACATCTTTTCACATAAAAGCTTTCTGTAATCGATTACACTGATTTGGTAATCGATTACCAGTGTCTGTTTCTGAATAAATCAAAAGATGTAACTCTTCAAAAGGTTTTTGACTTTTTCAAATTGGTTTTAAGTTTTTCTAAAAGTTATAACTCTTCTAAATGGTCTTCTTGACCAGACACGAAGAGTCTATAAAAGCAAGGCTTTGTTTTGCAAATTCATTCTTTCATACTTTTACTTTTCCAATCAATCCTTTACAAGCCTTGAATCTCTTTCAACTTCTTCTTCTTCTTTGTACCAAAAGCTTTCTGGTTTTTCAAACCTTGAAAACTTGTGCTATTCATCTTTTCATTCTCTTCCCCCTTTGTCAAAAAGAATTCGCCAAGGACTAACCGCCTGAATTCTTTTTGTGTCTCTCTTCTCCCTTTTCCAAAAGAACAAAGGACTAACCGCCTGAATTCTTTTGTGTCTCCCTTCTCCCTTGTCAAAGAATTCAAAACGACACAGTCTGAGAATTCTTTTGATTCTTCCTATTCCCTAATACAAAAGTGTTCAAAGGACTAACCGCCTGAGAATTCTTTTGTATCCCCATTCACAAAGTATCAAAGGTTTAATCGCCTGAGATCTTTGTCTTAACACATTGGAGGGTACATCCTTTGTGGTACAAGTATAGGGTACATCTACTTGGGTTTGACTGAGAACAAGAGAGGGTACATCTCTTGTGGATCAGTTCTAGTGGAGCGTACATCCACTCGGGTTTCAAAGAGAACAAGGGAGGGTACATCCCTTGTGGATCTTTGCTTGTAAAAGGATTTTTACAAGGTTGAAAGAAATCTCAAGGACCGCAGGTCGCTTGGGGACTGGATGTAGGCACGAGTTGTTGCCGAACCAGTATAAAAACTCTTGTGTGTTTGTTTCCTTCTTCCCTACTCTTTTACTTTCCGCTGTGCATTTAATTTCCGTTTTTACTTTCTGTTAAGTTTCTCTTCTACTTCTCATTCTCTTAACAATTTAGTAAAAGCCTTAAAAGAGTAATTTTTAATTAGTAAAGGTTTAGGAATAATTAATTCAACTCCCCCATTGTTAATTATTCTGAGGCCGCTTGATCCAACAAAATGGTGGAGGGGATATACATAAAATTTGACAAGGAAGATAATATTTTATGTTCTTAGAAGACAACATGACAAGAGACACAAATACGTTGAGATATTGGATCCCAACAATGGTAACCTTTGTGTTATGTACCATAATCAAGAAAACAACAAAGACATACGTGAGGCTCAAGCTTAGTATATTCATGAAGGTGGAGAAGAACAAAACAAGCGCAACCAAATACTTTAAGTGAGTTATAATGTGATGGAGTGTGGTAAAGGTGCTCAAAAGGAGAAACATTACCAATGGCAAAGGAAGGAAGATAATTGATGAGATGGACAACGGTAAGGGCACCTTCACCCCAAGCACGCTTAGGACAAGATGATGAGATAAGCATCGCACGAATTGAGTCTTTGGCAATGCTTTCTTTTAGTGCGACCATTTTGTTGAGAGGTATATAGACAGGAAAACTTAGACAAGGTACCCTAGTCACCAAGAAACTTTAAAAAGTTTAGAATCATAATAATCCATGGCATTATCCTAATGAAAAACTTGATAACTTTAGAAAATTGAGTTGGAATCATATTTGCAAAGTTAATGTAAATTTGAGGAAGTTTATGATGATTTTTCATTAAGTATATCCTAGTAAAACAGGAAGAATCATCAATAAATAACACAAAATATTGTGATCCTCCTATGGTGGGTGTAGGAGCAAGGCCTTAAATATCAGAATGCACGAGATCAAACGGTGAAGCAAAAGTAGAAGTACTTTTATGAAAAGACAATGTTGGTTTTTAGTAGTTTGACATAGAATACAATCAAGAGACGTTGAGCTAAATAATCCTAAAAGACCCTTAGACATAAGGGGACACAATTTGCTAAGAGAACTATGAGCAAGACATTGATATGCCAAAGCTGAATAGAGGTAGTTGCGGAAGCAACACAAATGTTGGACTCATAAGGAACATGCAATTGAGTGAGCTTAAATAATCTATCAATCTCATATCCAGTTCCTATGAGTTGTTTTATCCGCGGGTCCTTCACATAACAACAACCAGAGGAAGAAAAGGTAAGTTCATAACCAAGGTTACATAATTGGCCAGGTTAAAATTTAATTTTGGAATGAGATAGGTGGCAGGTAAACTAAGATTTGATAGAGAGACAAAACCCTTATGACTTACATGCATAAGAGATCCATCAGCAATGTGAATAGATTATGCAATGTTGTTTTTAGATAAGGAAGAAAAGAAATGAGATGTAGAGGTCATAAATATCATTTAGTATTACCTGGTGTGGTGGAAAAAACTGTAGAGGTATTACCATTATCAAAAGAAGGAAAAATTTGTTTAAGGAAAGACTCAAGAGCATTGACAAAGAAGGTAGGTGGAGTGTGAGAGCTGGAAGAGTCCAAAGAGGCATTGACAACAACAATAGTGACGAGTACATGCTTAGAATAGTTGGGACATGGTTGATTCTTATTCTAGAGAGGTCGTGGAGGGCGAGTAGGACAATTATGAATCAAATGTCCTAGTGTCTTAGGTTGCGTTTGTTACACAATACGATACTAGACAAAGAGAACAACACGGGATAAATGCTTGAGTTACAAGACAATTTTTTATCATGTGCATTGTTTGATTAATAATGGACAAGACAAGCATAATAGTATAAAATTTACTAAAATACCCTTTTTAATATTAATTATCTTAATATAATTTACATTATTATTATATTTTACGAGGATTCAAAATACGAAATGCATACAAGCAAGCTAACTAGTCGATAATGTAAATTTGAAATACATGATAGATGAGTGATAAAGAGTGCAATTAGGCCTTATTAAAATTAATGAGTAAGTTATGCTAAGGGTGTTCGCGGTGCACTTTGGTGTGATTTTGACATAAAATTAGTTCGAATCAAACAAGAAAAATAAGTGCGATGCAATTTGGTTTGGTTTAAATTATTTATAAAATATGAACCAAACCAATCTTTTGCGGTTTAAAAGTTCTACTAGTAAGTATTAAAAAAATGCTTAAAAAGTTTGTTATTAATTGGACAAAAATTGAATAATAACTAATAACTAGTATAACAATCAATAGTATAAATGGACAACAATTGTACTTAAAGTAAAATAATAACTGATTTCAAATTGAATAATACTTGAATAATAATCATTCAACTTAAAAGTAACCATTCAAATTAAATAATAAATCATGCAACTTAAAAGTAAAAACAAAACATAATACTTGATTCCTAAGTCCAACAAGTGAACTAAAAAAATAGTAAAACAACATTCATAATACCTGTTTTCAACCATGGAAACTTAGAAAGTAGATATTCAACAATAAAATATTAATTGCAAAAATAATTTTTAGGGGTATTCGTAGTTTGGTTTGGTTCAGATTTCGTATGCCAAACTGTGAACCAAACAGAGCCGAGTGGTTTGGAAAAATACAAAAACCAAAGCAAACCAATGAGCATCGATATTTTTGCGGTTTGCGATTTTTTGGATTAATTTTTTATTTTACGCTCGGTTTGGTTCGGTTTTGAACACCCCTATGTTATACTACCTTCTTCTAAAAGACATTTAAATAATACCAACTTCATTCTTTTATATAAGAAACAAACGAGAATAATTTTTTTGTCCTTCGATAAAAAAAAAATATTTTGTCTCAATTATAAGAAACATAATATCTTTTTTAAAATTATTAATTATTTGGTCATTTCATTTTATATCTTTAATTTATTGTGAAGTCTATTAATCAGATATTTACTCATTTATGTGAAAGTGAATGTATTTATTGGTCAATTAACAATATAAGTTATGCTCATTAGTTAAAAATTATACCTTCAATTATGAGAAATGTCATTAAATATAACTACCACTTAAGTTATTCAATTTTATGAGTATTTTTAGAATAAAATTGAATTTATGATATTATTAATTAAAATTAACTAATTTAATTATTTCTATTGATATTAATAAATTAAGTATTTATTTTTTACACTCCTCCATTCTTATTTATAAAACTCAAATTATGAGTGACTTTTTTTTTTGGTGAATGAATATTATTAAAGAGACTAAAAGCCTCTTGGGAAAGAAGTCTAAACTAAATCAACTCTATGTTCAGACAATACAAAATTTGGGACAAAATTATAAACATGTAACTCATCAATTATTGTCAAAGCATGCTTAGCTAACTTGTCCGCTACATGACTTGTTTCTTAGAGAACGTGGTTCTAGGTGATAGTGCCTTCATGAGCATGAATGTCATGAATAGATTGGATAATACATGGGTGTGTCATGCATAATCCTCTTGAAAGAAACTGCACTACAAGCTGAGAATCAGAGTCCACTCTTATTTTCTTGTATCCTCTTGACTAAGCTAGTTTTAGTCCCAATAATATAGCCTTCAACTCTGCTACAAGGACTAAAATTCCTCCCAAATTCGAGATGAATTCGAAAATAAAATCTTGTATGGTCACAGACGACTCCTCCACAAGTTGACATTCTACCATTTTCAATAACTGAGCTATAACAATTAAGCACCACTTCATCAACAACAGGAAACTCCCATATGATATTTAACCTATTTGAATTGATATGTCCAAATTTGGCTAAAGATTCAAAATTCATCAATCTATCTTTGTAGGAATGAGCCATATTACAAGCCTTCTTGATCACCACATCAGCAGTCCACTTCTTATCTTGGAATATAATCATATTCCTCTTCCACCAGATAGTATTGAGCACAATTCCAAATAAGTGATTCCAACTCACTTCATGCACCTTCCTACCAATAAGGATATTATTCCTCAACCAGGAAGGCCAATTTGTCATTGTATGGAAATCACCCTTTGCATCAATTATAAGGAAAAATTGTCAAACTAGTTTTGCTTCTGAGAAATCTCTGAACTAGTGGAATAAATGTTCCTCCAACTCTTCACAGGTGGGACATAAATTCGAGTGGCTCATTCCAAATTGCATTCTTTTAAAGTTCGTTAGAAGACATTCATGGCCAAGCTTCCATAAAAGCCCATTCACTCTCTTAGGACCCTTCCATTTGCTAATCCTCTTAAAAAGATCACAATTCTGGTTCTGCAAAGCTCCATGCACCTTATACACAGACTTCATATTGAAAACACCATCACTCGACTTCGTCCAAGCTATAATTTCATCTTGATTTGTAGTCAGCCTTATGGTCATGTTATTAACCATTGACAACACTGTTGTTGGAAGATAATCCTTTATTAAGTCAATCCGCCACCTCCCATTGTCATTAACATATGTTGAAATTGCTACAAATTTCTAGAATATTCTTAAATATAATATGTATGAAAATAGTAGAATATTCTAGAACTATAGTGTGTATGAATATGGTAGAACAATCTAGAACTATAATGTGTATGAATATGGTAGAACAATCTAGAACTATAAGTGTATGTATAAGATAGAAGAATCTAGAACTATCATGATACTAATCTATCATGAAAACTCTAGAAAGACCTAAAGTAATGTAGAAACATTCACCACCATTGAGAGGTTGGTGACTTGAGCCTATAAATAGGCAATTGGTATGTTGTAATTGATAAATCCAAGAAATCAATGACATAGCCTTTCTAAAACAATTCTCTAAAACTATCAACTATCAACTATCATCTAACCAACTACCAATAGTGGTATCAGAGCTACGTTCGATCATACATTGGGCGTAGTTATCTTACCTACCCACCATTCCAAAATCCTCCCAACTACTTCAAAAATTTCCTTTGTACTATTAACCCACTCTAATAATATTTTATTTCTAAGCTATGGATAACACTACTCAATCGTCAACTATTTCTGTCCCTATCTTCAATGGTGAAAATTATGATTTTTGGCGTGTTAAAATGTAAACATATTTTTCATCTCAAGATTTATGGGACATAGTAGAAGAAGGTTTCACCATTCCCGCGGATACTTCAGCTCTTAATGCATCTCAAGAAAAAGAGTTGAAGAAAAATAAACAGAAAAATTCAAAGGCGTTGTTCACCTTGCAACAAGTAGTGACTAATCCAATTTTTCCAAGAATTATGAGAGCTAAGACTGCCAAAGAAGCGTGGAACACATTGCAGGAGGAGTTTCAAGGAAGTGTTAAGGTACGTGCCGTTAAACTTCAATCTCTAAGAAGAGATTTTGAACTATTGAAGATGAAGAAGTCTGAGACAGTTAAAGATTACTATTCTGAAGTTAAAGAAATAGTTAATCAAATGAGAGCTTTTGGGGAAGATATTCTTGACAAGAAAATTGTTGAGAAAATTCTAATTACTATGCCCCAAAAGTTTGACCCAATTGTGACAACGATTGAGGAAACCAAAGATCTGTCCACTCTATCAGAGACAGCACTTGTGGGCTCTCTTGAAGCATATGAGCAAAGACTGTATAGGCATAAAGAAGATACAATTGAAAATGCCTTCCAGTCAAAGTTTAAATTTCAGCCCCAAAACAAAGAAAATGAAGGAAAGAAAAATTATGGAGAAACTTCCAGAAAAAGAGAAGGTTCTAGGAATTTCCTTAAGAACAAAATAGATAAAAATCCTCCATGCAATATATGCAAAAGGCAAGGCCACGTAGAGAAAAATTGTTGGTTCCGTAATATGCCACAATGCAACCATTGCAAGAAGTTCGAGCACGTAGAGAAAAATAGGCATCAAGCTAATATCGCAGAGGAGCATGATCAAGAACAATGTATGTTCTATGCCACTCAAGACTCAATAAAAGAAAAGGGAGGAAACTGGTACTTGGATAGTGGATGTAGCAATCACATAGCCAAGGATGAGACTATTTTCAAAAGTATTGATGAGTCAGTCAAAGTCAAAGTTTGACTGGGAAATGGAAGTGTGGTTGAATCAAAAGGCAAAGGCACTGTCATGGTGGAGACAGATAAAGGTACGCGACTCATCCATGATGTCTTACTAGTTCCCAGCCTAAAAGAAAATCTTCTAAGCATTGGCCAAATGATGGAGAGAGGCTACACACTTCACTTTGAAGGAGGTGTATGAAAAATCTTAGACAACAAAAATAAAAGGTCTGAGATAGCCCAAGTAAAGATGAATAAGAGCAATAGAAGCTTCCCTCTAAATTTAAAATATGCAACAAACATTGCCATGAAGGTACAAGTTGATGATTCATGGCTATGGCATCGAAGATTTGGCCACTTCAACACACATGCCTCGAAGTTGTTACATGAGAAGAACATGATGAGAGATCTTCCAAGCATAAAGGAGAACAATGAAGTGTGTGAAGGATGTCTCCTTGGTAAGCAACACCGATTTCCTTTCTCAACAAGCGAAGCATGGAGAGCAAAAGATCTATTGGAGCTGATACATACGGACGTCTATGGACCAATGAGGACGCCATCACATGAGAACAATAGGTACTTCATACTCTTCATTGACGACTTCTCTAGAATGACATGGGTATATTTTCTAAAAGAAAAATCAGAAGTCTTTGGAGTATTCAAAAAGTTCAAGGCCCTTGCTGAAAATCAAAGTGGAAAACGGATAAAAATACTAAGAAGTGATCGCGACAAAGAGTACACCTCTCGTGAGTTTGAAAGATTTTGTAAGGATGAAGGCATTGAGCGACAACTTACAGTCGCATATTCTCCTCAACAAAATGGAGTGTCCGAGAGAAAGAATCGCACAATTATGGAGATGGCTAGATCGATGCTCAAGGAAAAGGGACTACCTAACACATTCTGGGCTGAAGCAGTCTACACTGCTGTTTACATACTAAACAGATGTCCAACTAAGTCAGTAAAAACAAGACTCCAATTGAAGCTTGGAACGAGAAGAAGCCATCAGCAAAGCACCTAAGGGTCTTTGGATCTATATGATGTATTCATATTCCAGACATGAAGAGGCACAAGCTTGAAGACAAGACTATACGAGGTATCTTCCTTGGGTATAACAATATCTCTAAGGGCTACCGTGTCTACAACTTGCAAACTAAGAAACTCGTCATCAGTCGAGATGTTGAAGTTGATGAATATGCTTCTTGGAATTGGGATGAAGAAAAAGTAGAGAAGAACGTTCTTATACCCGCTCAACTACCTCAAGAAGAAGCTGAGGAAGAAGACCCAGGTGAACCACCTTCACCTCCACCACAACAACAAGATCAAGAACTATCATCACCAGAGTCTACTCCAAGACGAGTAAGATCTTTGGTGGACATATATGAAACCTGTAACTTGGCCATACTTGAACCTGGAAGCTTTGAAGAAGCATTAAAGCAGGAAGTATGGGTCAAGGCAATGGAAGAAGAGATACAGATGATCGAGAAAAACAACATATGGGAGTTAGTAAATCGTCCCCATGGAAAAGATATCATTGGGAATAAGGGGGTCTATAAGACAAAGCTCAACCCTGATGGAACCATACAGAAACACAAGGCGATGCTAGTAGCTAAGGGTTACTCACAGCAACCAAGAATTGACTACAATGAGACATTTGCACCAGTAGCTCGTCTTGATACCATAAGAGCTCTAATAGCTCTTGCGTCACAAAAAGGATGGAGTATCCATCAACTAGATGTCAAATCCGCCTTCCTTAACGGCGTACTTGAAGAAGAGATCTATATGGAGCAGCCACAAGGATTCGTGTCTGAAGGCAAAGAAAACAAAGTGTTAAGACTAAGAAAAGCACTCTACGGTTTGAAGCAAGCACCTCGAGCATGGTATAGCAGAATCGATCAGTATTTCATGGATCGAGGATTCAGGAGGAGCAAGAGTGAGCCTACACTTTACATCAAGTCTCAAGGTCAGTACACTCTCTTACTCTCTCTATATGTAGATGATCTTATCTACATGGGAAACAATACTAAGATGATGATGGAGTTTAAAGAAGACATGATGAAGACCTTTGAGATGAGTGACCTTGGTTTGATGAGTTACTTCCTCGGCATAGAGGTAAGTCAGAGAAATGAAGAGATATTCATCTCGCAAAAGAAATACACAGAAGGCTTACTTAAGAAATTCAAGATGTATGGTTGCAAACCTGTTGCTACTCCATTCATAACAAATGAGAAACTACAGAAGAATGATGGAGCACCAGAAGCTGATGCATCCGAATGCCGAAGTCTAATTGGAAGCCTCCTATATTTGACAACTACACGGCCTGACATAATGTATGCTACAAGTCTTCTATCAAGATTCATGCAAAGCCCAAGTCAAATACACTTTGGAGCAGGAAAAAGAATTTTGAGGTATCTACAAGGAACAAACGAGTTCGGTATATGGTATACTACCGAAACCAACTCAAAATTACTTGGCTACACCGACAGTGATTGGGCAGGTTCGGCAGATGACATGAAGAGTACCTCTGGCTATACTTTCTCACTAGGATCGGGAATGTTCTCTTGGTCGTCGAAGAAGCAAGCTACAGTAGCACAATCAACAGCAGAAGCAAAGTATGTGGCAGCTGCTGAAGTAATGAGTCAAGCTATATGGCTTCGTAGGATACTTGAAGACATGGGAGAAAAACAAGATGAGCCTACTAAAATCAACTGCAACAATAAATCAGCAATTGCAATGGCGAAGAATCCAGTTCATCACAGCAGAACAAAACACATAGCAATCAAGTATCACTTTACCATAGAAGTTGAAGCAACTAAAAAGATCAAACTCGAATATTGCAGAACAGAAGATCAAATTGCAGACATATTCACAAAGGCTTTGCCGAGACCAAGATTTGAAGAATTGCGAGCTATGCTCGGAATCACAGAAATTTGCATCAAGGAGGAGTATTGAAATTGCTACAAATTTCTAGAATATTTTTAAATATAATATGTATGAAAATAGTATAATATCCTAGAACTATAGTGTGTATGAATATGGTAGAACAATCTAGAACTATAATGTGTATGAATATGGTAGAACAATCTAGAACTATAAGTGTATGTATAAGATAGAAGAATCTAAAACTATCATGATACTAATCTATCATGAAAACTCTAGAAAGACCTAAAGTAATGTAGAAACATTCACCACCATTGAGAGGTTGGTGACTTGAGCCTATAAATAGGCAATTGGTATGTTGTAATTGATAAATCCAAGAAATCAATGACATAGCCTTCTTTCTAAAACAATTATCTAAAATTATCAACTATCATCTAACCAACTACCAACAACATAATCCGCTACATATTTTTGTAACTCAGCCTCAGGAGTTTTATTTGCAAATAACTCTGCCAATTTTCCACAACCTGGTAACCAATTATCCTTCCATAATTTTATTGTCTTTACATCCCCCACCCTCCAAGTAATATTTTGACAGTAATTGTCCCAAGAGAACAAAGTCCTTGCCAAAAAGTGTTGCCTCGTTTTTGCTTGTGGATCATCGGAAGAAGAGTAGAGCCATAACAATAGTTGCTACGAATGAAATATGCCCTAATTGTAGGCTCTCTAGTACAAAATCTCCAATTTTCTCTCATCATATAGGCTTGATTAACATGCCTCATTTTCACATGAGTAGTATGCATCACATTCACCTTCTTTTTTGCACCAATATCTTTGGCATGATCTCTTTTATTTGAACGCCCCCACTAGCAGAACTCCCCAATCTCGTTCGTTTCCAATATCTTCTTACCAGAATTAGGTGCAGTATAAGATTCCTTGTCAGCAGATAGGGTCTCATATTTGCTGCCACCAATAAAGTGCTTAAGAACGCGTTTGGATGGAAAAATTTAAAATTTTGATAAATTTTAAATTCTAAGAATTTTAAATACTTCAATTGAAATTCTTTTATTTTCAAATTTTTGTGTTTGGATAAAAAAAATTAAATTTGGGAATTTTCAACATTTTAAGGATTTCAAAAATTTCTCACATTTTAGAAAAAAATTAAAATTTCACAATTTTAGTTATTTAAAATTCTGTTTTAAAATTCCAAAAATTTAAATTCTTCAAAAAAAAACATCCAAACAATGAATTTTAGATTACAAAAATTCAAATTCTCTGATAAATAATTTTCCTCATTTAAAATTCTTTATTCAAAGACACTCTAATAGTATTTCTTTCATTAAAGTCCCCACCGAAATCTTCCTCCTTATTTTTCGCTAAAGATACTTTATTTCTCCTGAAAGGTCGTTGAACCAACATCCATTTACCAAATCTTTTTTTTCCTCGTCATTAGTCGTTTTAGAATTATCATAAATTCCTTAGGCCCCCTTAGATGTGTTGACGTCAGCCATACCCCCAACATACATACTCCCTAACAATTGCGCGCCACTGTATTCACCTTATCTCTTGTTGTCAGCATTCTCAGTCGTATCTGTCATTGTTGTTACAACAAGCTCCATGCATTGTTCACGTTTATGACCAAACTTCCCATGCATACTGGAAACAAATTGCACGAATGCCCTTGTACTCTATGTTCAACTTATAACTTCTAACATAAAAGTGTGGCACGAGGGGTTTCTCCAAGTCTAGTTCAATGCAGATCCTAGCAAACATCCCACGAGACTGCAAAGACGTTAATTTATCCACCTTCAAAAACTTCCCCAAAGTATTACATATTCTTTTCAGAAAGACGTCATTGTAGAGTTTGATAAGGAGACGTTGTATATGAATCCATACCGCCACATTCTTCGTTTTTTCAGCGTTTATAAAAAAGAATGGCTCTCCAACGTTGTACTATGAGGTAGTGGTCTACTACCATACGCAAACCTTCATAGAAGGCACAATTATAGTCCTCACTGAACACCACCCGATAGAACCCATCTGCAAATCAATAATTTGAATCTTCCCTTTCTTTGTCCAGCTTCTTTGTCATAATAGTAGGAAAGTTGACCCATCGTCCCAACACACCACCATTATATTCAATCATGGCAACGCCGGCAAAAAAGTTCCACATCAGTCAGGGGGATACTCAGTCCATCCAAAGTCTTCTGCGTTCTATCGTCTTCTTTCGGCACTTGTTGTAACAACTTGTTCTCCACCACGTTTTCCTCCACTACTTTTGCATCCACCTCCATAGTCGTTCCATCCCCTCCTCCTATAGGTTGAAGGTGTTTCTATGCATAAGATTCTGTCACCACTCCTCCGAAGTCCTCTAAGCCTTTCTTACCTTAACTTTTTTAGTACTTCGTAGGAGGTCTTCCTCTTGGCTGATCGCATTTAAGTCACTTTTTCACAAACCCTAACTGATCTCACCATTCGTACAACCATATTATTAATTTTGGAATTTCATTTAAAATCTTTTTTATTCATCTTCTGAAGTTAAAAATTAATAATAAATGATTAAAACCTATTCACTTGATAATTTTTCAAAACACAAATAAGAAAAAGAAATACAAAGAAACTCATTTTTATTAAAATAAACAAAAACAACATTATTTATCCCTTAAAAGAATATCATTTTTTAAAACTGAAAAAAGCAATATAATCTAAACATACTTTGTGAAAAGAGAGACAATGTCTTTTTACAATTTTTACAAGACAAAAAAGTAAAAAGTAAATTAAATAAACTGAAAGCCACTAGGAGAGAAATGAGACCCTCGTATGCAGCGCCCGCCTTCGTCCCTGCTTTATAAAAGGTTGACCCCTCGCCACATTACACATGCTTCGCCACAACTTTTTTTTTTTTTAAATTAATATTTTTTTAATTTACTATTTAAGTTTAATTTGATTTCTATTTTTTATTTAATTTCATCTTCTAATTTTTAAAACAGATTTAATTTGCTTTTATCATTTAAATTAAATTAACCGTTAATATATATATATATATATATATATATATATATATATATATATATATATATATATTATGATTTATTTTAAATTTCCATAAATATGACTTTTTAATATCAAATTAACACAATTTAGATAATATGATCAAATTAAATCGATTTATAAACTTAAATAACCAAATTAAACTTAAAAAACTAAAAAATCAAATTGAATCTAAAATTAAAATAAAAAACTAATTTAACCTCATTTTTTTTTCTTCATTTTAACTTATATAACAACACACTCTCTTAAAGACTATAAAACCCCCTCCACCAAGATCATATTTTCCGTCTAAGAAAGAAACTGACACAAACTCTCTTTCCCTTAAAATGATTTGTTTAATTTGCTTCATAACACCCCAAAAGCAAAATTAACTACGGAATGAACCTGCTGGGAAATGCACTGATGTATTAGCTTTTGCACCAGAGCCTGAAAGCACAGACCACTCTCTCTGTATGTACATGGAATCTCACACCTTTGCATTACTATATAGTATGTGTGAATTTTTATTTTTTCTTTATTGCTACTCTCTAAGTAAGCACACCCAACTTCTCCTTTTTCTGCAATTATTTTCATTACTAATTATTATATAAGTGGGCGTTTTCTTTTACTGGTTCCCAAAAGATAAAAAGGCTTCATTGTTTTTTATCCTTTTAAATAATCAAAGTGGCACGCTTCTTAGATCTAGTTTCTCGTTTAAAGCTCCTTTCTTAAAGGCAGTGAAGACCATTTTCTGAAAGTGCTGGACTCATGAACATGAAGACTTTCCTTGATGTTTTATTTTGATTTTTTAACCGTGAATATCAAAAATACTTTATTGAAAGAAGTAAAATTTACTTTCATAATCTCAATGTCTAAAAAAAAAAAAGTCTTCGTCTATCTGTTGGAGGATATTGTTAATAAAAAAAATCAATAATAACAGAAAAGGGTAGCTAAATTATGTTATTTTCAATTGTTGTTGTCTGCTTCCTCTTATATATTCTTGCTTCCTGCCAAACTTGCCTTTGTTTGTTTTCCCCCACCAAAAGAACATTACACAAATATCTCATGAAATTCCTTCTTCATAACTTCTTTGCAATTTGGCATAAATTGATAAAGGCCATGCATGGTGTTCACAGTTCTCTCCCTTCCCTGCCAAATTGATTAAAATTTGACTTTGAGGTTTGTTGTAAATACTTTAGATCTAGAAGCTTATTCCTGTGTGTAATTCTACTTCTGTTTCACCAAAAACTAGTTAAGAAAAGCACTCTGCTTTCCTTCGTATACACACAAATATGAAATTTAATTTTATGTTTCAATTTCAACTTTGGTTAAGAGCTACCACACGCTAATATGCATTCACTACAATCCATTCTTATTGTCTGCACCTTTAGAAAAGGCAGTTAGATAGAGCAAGCTTTTATTGTGAAAATTTACCATGGTAAACGAGTAGCAGTAGTAGTAGTATTTTCACATAAAAACAAAAAACAAAATCTCTATTAGTGCATGTAGCCACTCTAGTGTTTCAACATTTAAGGTGCCTAGGCATATATTTATTACACACTAGCTAGGTGCAGTTTTTGCATGTCTTTAACCCTTAATTGAAAGCCTGCAGTAACAGTATTATTCCTTTGTGTGCAGGGAGAATAGAAGAGGTAAAGAGAAGGTTGAGTTTCACATTTCATATTTAATACACTGATCATATAGTTGGCTTGGAGCAGAGGAATTAATGCACACACACACAGCGTAAAGCAAAAGGTTTGCTTCCATTAACTGCTTCTCTCCCTTCTAAGTTTTCTATCAAAGTTAATAAGTTCTAGAATTTTCAATTTAAAGAAGCCTTATATTTTGGCACCTCTTAATTTTATCTCTACACCTAGCTTTCCACTTCTACAAAAAAAAAGGTCTATGCCTCAGTAATTAGTAAGTGTACCTTTCTCCTTCTAGTTGTGTTTATGTGTGTGAATTTGTGGATGTGAAATGTTTGTTGCATTAGCTTGTGGGGTGGATGGGTTGAGTTGGGTTCTCACTTTGTTATGATTGCGATATAGGTTACCTCCACTGCCATTTTCGGCTATTTCGACACTCATAAATACATCTCTAAAAGTAAAAAGCTACAAAACACCATTGTGCACCGAATAATCGAGGAAAAACTCTCATATCAATCTATATTGTAAATCATGGTCAGCTTAATTCTTTATTTTTAAATTTTTTTATTTTGTAAAATTTATATTTATTTTAATTTTCTTGATCTTTTTTTTTACTGATAATAAAAAAATGTTTTTTTTATAGAATCAAAGAATTATAGAAAATTAGAAAAAATAAAGTAACTATTTAGAAATTTATTCGAGAATAATCCTTAAGGTGCTAAAATTGTCATGTACTCCTTTTTTTAGCTAATAATTTTACTTAAATTGCTCAATAATTTTCTATTTTTAGAAAAAAATACAATAAATCTATTTATATATTATGATTGAATTCTCATTAAGTCACCAATTTTTTTAAATATGATTGTTATTTAATGAAATTAGGAAATTAAAATTAAGCATAAAACTTAATAACACGCCATATTACTATAAAAACATGTTTTTTAAATTATAATTTCTTTATTCTATATAAAGTAGTCGTCATTGAAATTCTTTTGACAGATACTTATACATTAAAAAACTAAAAGAAAATAAAAAAAAAATACAAAGCCTTATTAATTACTTAATAAGATAATTAGAAATTACGTTTTGACTAGTTATTACAAAAAATGCTATAATAAAGTGACGTATATTTTTAGTTTGTTAATTATGTATGTTCTTCATTACATGGTCGTTATATTGAAGGATATTGATATTTTTTATAATAATAATAAAAAATTAAACTTAAAATTTCATGTAAATTATTCAATTTTCTTCTAAAAATTATTTATCAAAAAATTCATTTTCATTAAAATGAGAAATGCTAGTGACATTTTTTGTGACATTCTCTTTCATTTCCTTTGTGATTTATTAAAATTTATTAAAAATCATCATATAGGTTTTACTCTCCACTTAATGATTTTATCTCCTGATTAAAGTGTTAGAGAGAATATCATTATTCATTGTACTTGTTTTTGACCAACTTGGTTTGAATTGGGTTTAACAACAAAATCACACAAACTCAATTTAACTCAATTTAGCCTGTACAATTTTGATTAGATTAAACAATGAGTTTAATCGAATTCAGCCAAATTTAATCTGTGAACACTCTTATTTAAGTTTAAATGAGGAAATATTATATTAGATTTTAATTGAGTATATTAATGGATATAGTATTCTAATTTTCTTATATAATTTATTAGATCAATCTTATCTAAATAAACTCATTATATAAAATAATTTTAATTTAGTGAGCAACCTAGTGATCTATAGTCTAAAAGATTTTAAAACGTAGATGATATTGCAATATTGTGAGTTTTAATAAACATTGTCGAAATTTTCTCCTAAAAATTCTTTAAATTTAGAATTTTATATTTTACTTATATTTAATTAGAAACACTCGCATAATGTAAGAAAATATTGATCGCCTTAATGTTTGTCAAGAAGGGTTTTTTTAATATGCAAGAGTATGGCTCCTCCCCTCTTTATACAAGTAATTAAAATAAAATAAAAGGGTCAATGTGAAAAGTTTTCATCGTTAATAATATCATGTTAAAGAATTTTTTTTAAGAACTATTTTAATTAATTTTTTTTCTATAATCAATATTGAGTATAATTGATATTTACAAATTATTATCAAAATTATTCTCGTATTTGATTAATTAAAATAAATTTTAATATTTTTAAAAACTAAATTTTTCAAGAATCTCTATTCTTTTATTTGAATTTGTATAATTTTTAAATTTCAAGTGTATGTATTGTAATTTTATTGTACTTAACATCAATATGAATTTATACTTGTTTTAATATTTGATTAATGGAAATTTTTTAGTTTTCTAAATTATAATTAATGCTGAAATTTCTTGGATCAATATCAAGAATAATAAATATTTACAAATTATTGTTAAAAATATTTAATTTATTAAACTATATGTTTCAAGTGTCTATATTTCTTTTTTTAATTAATACTATAAAAAATCCTGTTAAAAAAATTAATATTCCCAAAATACTTATGCCATACACGAAATAATTTCAAATTGATATTTAAAAATTATTTTAACCCATTTCCATTTCTTTTAAATTTTATTTATGTTGATGTTGATTTTTTTATTACGAATGAATATTTATATTGGTCTTTGAATCGTTCTTATCGTTTTGTTTGTTTATCTTAACTAGCTAACGAAAACCCAAACTTCCTTCTAAAAACTTATCTTGGACTATGAGAAAGTCTTTTTCATCATATGCATTACATTAATATCTCTTTCTCGAATAGGTACACAACCGTGTTAATTTAAACTATTATTCTTTCTGCCACACTCACCCTTAATTATATTATATGATAGTAGTATTAAAATTGCAGAGTTAATATTGAGAACACGAGAAACAGACATTTATAGTGAAACAAAGAAAAGGAATAAATAGGTCAGAGCAGTTAATAAACATCTTCTGAGAATAGATGCCGGAGAGTAGTTTAATAGACATTGTAGCTTGTTTGAGTAATTTAATATACAATTAAAACGAGTTTAATAGTTATATATTATGAAGGTAAGAATTAAACTGTGAATTAATTAAAAATTACTACCGTTAAGACTTTTAAAATAATTATTGTCACTGTAGTATACCAAAACATGCTAAAGTGCTAAGCACACTTATACTATATTTACTCTAACAAATATTTTTTCCTATAAAAGAAAAAAATTAAATTTTATAAAGAAACATTAAATAAACATGCCTTTTATATATATCATTTTACATGTATTAGCTAGTTAAATAATTAATTTTATCAAATTTTTTTAATTTAATAAATTAACTTAATAGTTTTTTATTTTTTTAATAAAAATAGTTATTTTACTTTTAAAAACATTTTTGACTTTCAATTAGTTTATTAATAAGTTTTTCATATTTAGATGAATTTTTTTTCCATACTAAGGTCATCCCAGAGAAAACAAAATTCTTTGCGGTATATATCATGGTCGCTCTAAAATAAAATAACTAAAATTTGAGCTTTAAATTTATCAATATTTATTATTAATTTTTTAAAGTAAAAAATATCACACATGTTATCTATAAGACTTTCCATATCATTTTTTTCTTTAAAATAAAAAATCTTTCTTAATTTTTACTTTAATTTCACTCTTTATTGGGTCGACCTGTTATATGCAATTTGATGTACCTCTTTCCCATTTTTCGTAACAATGAGCACGATCCTTTCCTTGGGTGTAACGAATATTACCTAGTTTCTTTGTTTTTAGTCATAATCTTAGTAGGGTCGCTTTAGGCCATAGATATGTAGCTGAATCGGGTAAACAATTCAGATTACCTCACACGAATTACATCAATTGACAGTGACATATTCACATCTGATTTTCCATTTATTTAATAAGAGACAAAATTTTGAGGACATTTTCGGCCTGTGCAGGAGGGAGGGCCTGTGTTTTTGTTTGGAGTCTTGTCTTTCAAAATTAAATAATTCTTAACAAAAAAATAAAATAAAAAAAGTGGTGCAAAGTCTACTTGATTTTGACCACAAAGAACAGAACCCAACATTTGGGGAAAAAATAGTCATTTGAAGGAGGGGCCTGGGAATTTTTCTCAATTAGATGTGACGAAAAGAAAGGAAATCACATTAACCAAAGTAGCAGTCACAAAGTATTTGGGCAACATCCATATGTAAATTAAAGGCTCTTTTTCTTTTATCTTTTCCTCACACCAATCCAATATAATCCGAATAAAGTCATGATCGATTTCAGAGAATTGAAATTTATAGAAATACTTGAGGTTTTACTAGATAGTCGGATTCTAATTGTGGTCGTTACCAAAATAATAAATAATTAAGATAATTATTATAAAAATCAATATAATATAAAAAATTAGGATTAAACTATTATTAGTGTACAGATTATTTTTCCTTTTAAAAATATAATATTATTATGCATTAAATATCTTTTATTTAAAAATTAGTGTAAAATACAAATGTAGTATCATCTAAATGAGGTGCATTGACCTAATGGATTGAGTTTAGAATAGTTTACACATAGTCGTAGATTCTATCCTTTGTCATTATTATTGTACACAATAAAAATGTAATCCAAATAAAATTTCACTTACCAAGAAGTTAATTGAGTAATTGTAACTCCACAAAACTACTTGTGATTTAGACATGCATAGTAATCCTTTGGGCCTCTGGGACAATTATCACTTTGTTCAATAAAATTAAAATAAAAAACCTCACCAAGATATATCAAAAACAATGTGGCTTGGTTTTGAAAATAAAAGTCAAAGATAAGATCCCTTGAACTCAAATAAATTATTTATTTAGTGATATAAGGTTTTATTTTATTCATATGAGTAAATATGATCTATCAAGTGAAAGAAATTATATTTGATTTTTAGCATATGTAAAATTTTCTTAAATGATCTGTATTCACACAAATCAAACAAAATTAATTTCTAATCTAAAGAGTTAAAAGATATCCCTTTTCTGCTACCTACGGAAAAGAAAAAAAAAGATAGGATCCCTTGTTCAACAAGTGATCAAATAGGTAGTACACTGGCAAATTGACCTCAGGGTTCCTAATCAAGGTCTGTTTTGAAACATTTTGCATATGAGATTTGTTTTGTGTAAGCGTTTCGCCTAGGAGCATGGCGAAAAATATATTTCGCCAAGAGAAACAACGAAATAGGTGGCTTTCGGTGTAGGTGCAGTGTGCGTCAGAGTAGGGGTGAGGAGGGTGCAGGGTATTTCGCCATCCGTACTGCGAAATAGCTGGTAGGTGCAGTGCATTTCGTTATTCATATTGGCAAAATGACTGGGTATATAATAAAATAATTGGTTCGCTACCTCTATCGAAAAATTGCTTCCCTCTGATTATGCACTCCTAAGAGACACACTAGTTTCAAGTTTTGTTATTTCTCCGTATTTCTCTCATTTTAATATCAGATCTGCTCGTATCCCTCCTTTTTGAATTCTCGCATCATTTACAAATTTTGTTTGAAGTAATATTTTTTTTGTAGAATTAAGTTGTTTCGCCAGTTTGGACGGCGAAACGTTCCAGTTCACGCTGTTTTGCTAATTTAGACGGCTAGATGCTTGTAGAAACAAATCCCGAGGAACAACTTTTAAAACAGACCCTATTAGGTAATAAGTTTAAAAATAGAACTTACTGAGGTCAATTTGCCTAGTACACTAGCTAGTCTACGTTCAAAATTTGGAGCCTTCAGCTTTATTTGTGTGAATGATTTTCTAGGGATGTTGTTGTGTCTGTTCCGTGAGGCGTTTGAAAGCGACGGGACACATGATTGTTCTTCATGTCTTTGTAAGCGTTACCGTCAATTCCCACCTTTTTTTTCTCAGCTCCACATTAGTTCCCATCCAAAAGACCAAAGCCAAAGAGAACATTGCCAAAATCTTTGGTTTTTTTGGCCAGGCATGAATGACAGTTGCTTTTTCTTGCAGCAGTGGTTTTTTTTTTTTTTTTTACCAATTGCACGTACATCTGACATTGTTGTTATTATTTGGTGGCAAAAACTTCATGCCATTGCATAATTTGCATTACACTCTTGTCCGGTTTTCCAAGCACCAACCAAGCTTCACATTTTGTTTGAGTCTGTTGTCTTAGTAGTGGTGACTGCTCTACCCCATGTTCTGTCGCTGTAGTTGTTCAACTTGGGAAGGAGTTAAAGCTTTTTTTGTGGTTTCTGCAAAAAAGGGGATTTATATACATGCTGTCCCTCCAAGAACTTGGAGTAGAGTAAATTTTCAAAAACATCCCTCCCCTTTGGGACCACGAAATGAAACCCAAAAAATAAAAATAAAAAAATTTCCTTTGGATCTCAACTATAGTACCCACTTCCCAAATAATTAAGCATAGCAGCACACACAGTCATTTAATTTGTTTCCACCCTACTTCTATGGCCTATGTGTGCAAGCCCTATGTTTTCGAGCTTATGGAGCATATGGAAATTTTTTTGTAAGTAGTGGTACTTTGTGTCAAATTAGGCACAATGTAACTGATACTAAGTTCCAATGGCTTGTGGAGGGGTTATTATAGTTGTACATAGTTAAAAGACAAAAAAAAAAAAACAAACCTATCAATTTGGTTGTTTACATTTGCACGCATAACCTTCAAAAATTTTAAATATATAGTAAATTAAGTTTAATGCCATGTTTTTAAAATAAATTAGAAATCATTTTTTTCACTATAATACTGGTATGGAGTACTTTGTTGATGATTAATTTTTGTCTGAAAACTTGACTAATCATTTTTAATAAAATATTTTCTTTCGGTCTCATTTTTTTCATCCATAAAACTTAAATTGAAAATCTTACTTAAGAGATTGAAACCACCAACACTCAAACCATCAATTTGTGGATAATTAGAAATCATGTTTGGTATAACTTATAAAAGTCAATAAGTTTAGGCTAAATTGTAATTTTGGCTCTCCTAGTTTTTCAAATCCATGATTTTATTCTCCTTGTTTTTTAATTGTAACATTTGATATCCTTAGTTTTATAAATTTGTGATTTTGGTCTCCCTGATTAGATTATTAACTAATAATTATGATCATTAGAGATATTAAATTAATTATAAATTTAATAAAAGTCTATTAATCCTAATATGGTGTTATTGTTGGTGGAGTCGCTAGCACTAGTGGAGGTAGAAGAGGTGTTTGTGAAAAAGAAAATAAACATAGTGTTATGAAAAATTAAGATTGATAATTTTTTATTTAATTTTTTAATAATTAATAGTTTTAATTAATTTATAATTAATTTAATAACTCAATTAATCATAATTATTTGTTAATAATCTACTAGGAGGATCAAAATCACTATTCATAAGACTAGGTGAACCAAATGTTATAATTAAAATTCAGAAAAACTAAAATCACACATTTGAAAAAATAAGAAAGACCAAAATTATAATTTATCATCTATAAAAATTTGTGAAAAATGTTTCTACATAAAGACAATAAGTATCTTTCACAAAAGATGGCTTTGTTTCGACCACTATAGCCACAAAACTTTCATTCCAATATTTAATTCAGTTGAGGCAAACTCAAAACTATTGATTAAAAATACTTGAATAACTTTGTATGTGTTGATCAACACATTGAATGGTGATGATTGGTGCATACATTATTTATTTCTATTGATTTTAATCCTTCATTATAAAATTTAAATTTAATCCTCTTATATATATATATATATATATATATATATATATATATATATATATATATATATAATTCCTGGTTTGCATGTATATATGCACGTCACTTTATTTATCATCCCCATCTTTTCAGAGAATATGCAGCGCCTAGGGGAAGAGGAAAACACTGTCTGGATTTGATGTCATGCCATCCTCCCCTCCTCTTTTTCCCCTTCTTTTCAGCTTTTCAGCCGTTACAAAGTTTCCTTTCTTTCCCACTCTTTGTACTTTCTATTCTCTTCCTTCGAGGGCCATTCAATATTATTCATTGCTTAAGCCAACAAGACATGGTTTGTTGTGACTCAAACGTGTAACTTGTTAGTGCCATAAAAAAACCTTCTTTCGGTTTCTTCTTCTTCTTCCTACCTTCCCCCCTTCTCCTAAGAGACAAAAAACAAAGTGAAACTGGCTTGTGTGTTTTTTCCGCAGAACTACACTACCAAGTGCAAAATGAAGGATCCAGAGGAGCACCAAGTGAAGTCTAGAAGGCCTCTTCAGAAATCTGCAGAACGTAGAAGAAGGTGCAGGAGAAGGAGCCAGTGCAAGATAGAGAAATTGCAAGAAGCAGAACTTGATTCACACCTTGGTTTCTCTTCTGCCACTTGCAAGAGTCTTGTGTTTCATCAAAGGCCTGGCTTTGGCCAACTTGGTACTAAGTGTGTCATCAAAGCTAACCACTTCCTTGCAGATATATCAGTTTCTGACTTGAGCCATTACAATGTAAGCTTCTAATCTAATCTATTGCATGGATGGTCCAGTTTAATTTTTCTTAAGAAAATAATTTTATTTATTTTTTTGTCACTTTCATGAGAGTGCTTAAAAAAATATTGTTTCTTCCAAAAAAATCAAATTGATTAGGGGGGTGGGAACACCCCCTAATTGATAAATCTTCTTTTGAATGATGAAATTCAAAGGGTTTGCCTAGAAATGTTGTTTTTTACTTACTTTGTTCAGTTGTTGTGTTTGTTCTTGTGAAGGTTATAATAACACCTGAAGTCACTTCTCGTAAAACAAGCAAGGCTATCATAGCAGAGTTGGTGAGGCTTCACAGGAACACTGAATTAGCCACTAGGCTCCCTGTGTATGATGGAGGGAGAAACCTTTACACGGCTGGTTTGCTTCCTTTTACATACAAAGAGTTCAATGTAACATTGAGTGAGAATGATGATGTTACTTGTGGTACCAGGTAATTGGTTCAACTTACCATGCTGTCTGCAAGAGTAATTTATGTTGTTCTTAACCGATCATTGACTGTTTCTGAATTTGCGACCGACGTTTCAGTATGGTGGAATGTCACTATGTGAATGTTTTAAGGAGTTTCAATTATTTTGTTACAGGGAAAGGGAGTTTAAGGTGGTAATCAAGTTTGCAACTCATGTTAGCATGCATCAGCTACGTGAGCTTCTTAGCGGGAAACAAGTGAAGAATCCGCAGGAAGCTATAAGCGTTTTTGACATTGTGTTAAGGGAGCTTGCGGCTCAGAGGTGCATTTGTGGTTGTTCTTGTTTAAAAATTATGTGTTGCCTCCTTTTGAACCATTGATTCTGATTGTTTTTCTTGTTTCTTATGACTTCATGTGCATGTGTAGTTACGTGTCCATTGGGAGGTTTCTGTATTCTCCTGATGTAAGAAAACCACAGCAGTTGGGTGGTGGTCTTGAATCATGGAGGGGCTTCTATCAGAGTATAAGGCCTACTCAGATGGGATTGTCACTTAACATTGGTTAGGCTTCCACTAATAATAATTAATAAGCTGCAATTCTTTGTTTTCCTTTTTTGTTTTTCATTTTCCTTTGTCATTGATGTTTCTTCCATTATATTTGATTGGATTCAGATATGTCATCAATGGCATTTATCGAACCACTACCTGTGATTGACTTTGTTGCTCAAATTTTGGGAAAAGATGTTCACTCAAAGCCGTTGTTGGATGCAGATCGTGTCAAGGTATTAATGTTGTATTTTGTAAGCTCTTCAATCAATGTTCCACGAACATTATGAATGTTGTTTTGTGGAAACTTTGCAATCATTGTTCCACAACATGATTCATCAAGAAAGAATGACATAATTGCAAAAAGCCACATAAGCAAGGTTTAATAAACGGTCTGTGACTGTAATTGCAGCTGCAATTTCAAAGTTTTTGGCGTCTCTACAACAGACTTCAATTGCGGCCACATTAGCTGCATTTGTCTGGATTTTTGCTGCAATATCAAGGATTGTGATAAAACTGCAACCACAATTTAAAACCTTGCTCATATGCTTTTTACTTGAATGACATTTGTATATTAACATAGGTTTTGGTATAATCTTGTGAGATCAAGAGTCCTTTGCTTAAAGACATATTGTTTAGTGTCATAGCAGATCAACTCCCGGCCAATAATTTCTTTTCAATAAAACAGAAAACAAAAAGTCTTTCTCTTCCAAATGGCCTAGGCTCATAATCTGTTCAAGTGTACATACCAAATGTTGAGATTCATGATTAAATTTTTGAAATCAAGTTCTTTTATTGGTTATTGAAGAATTTAATTAGCAGTGTCTTTAGCTTTCAAATTGAGAGAGCCATTTAAGTAGTATCTAACCAAAAAATCTTTGTGTTGTCACTGGCAAGCAGATCAAAAAGGCCCTAAGAGGTGTAAAAGTTGAAGTTACACATAGAGGAAATTTTCGAAGGAAGTATAGAATATCAGGACTGACTTCACAGCCTACAAGGGAGCTTATGTATGTCTTTTTTAACTTTAGAAGGTTGAACTTTTACATTTTACACATGCCCTCTTTTGAAATGATTGTCTCTTTTCCCCATTGAACAGTTTCCCTCTTGATGACCAAATGAACATGAAATCAGTAGTTGATTATTTTCAAGAAATGTATGGATTTACAATCAAATATTCTCATCTACCTTGCCTTCAAGTAGGAAGTCAAAGGAAGGTGAACTATTTGCCAATGGAGGTAATCCTTGCTTTAAATTTAATCAAATTACATTATTCTAGCTTTTCCATAGAGAACTCATGTGAATCTTGTATCAGGCATGCAAGATAGTTGGGGGCCAGAGATATACAAAAGGGCTAAATGAAAAGCAGATAACTTCTCTGCTGAAGGTCTCATGTCAAAGGCCCCGCGAACAAGAGACAGACATTTTACAGGTCATACGATCATGGGTTCTTGGTTTCTCCCTCCATCCTTCCCTTACTGATCCATTTTTATTTTTCAGAGTCAATAGGACATTATATAGTTTAAATAGGTCCTTGCCATGTATTGATTTGCAATCATGATAACTTCATCCTTTATAGTCATGTAAGCTCTTCCTCTTCAAACATAAGTTTTGTTTGGCCTGGCCTGCTTTATTTATCTAGAACTTCCCTATTAACTTGCAGACAATTCAACAAAACAATTATGAGAATAATCCCTATGCAAAGGAGTTTGGCATCAGCATAGACAGCAAGCTTGCATCAGTTGAGGCTCGGGTTCTTCCGGCTCCATGGGTAATCATCTCATAATTAATTAAATTGTTTACAAATGTTGTTTGCTTTTGCACTTTTGCCGTTATGCTTATATTATATTTTGGCTCTTCTTGTCCCTTTAGTTGAAATATCATGACACTGGAAGAGAGAAAGAATACTTGCCACAAGTTGGTCAGTGGAATATGATGAACAAGGTCAGCTAAGAATGAACAAATAATGTTTAGATGTAATTATTTTATTGAAAGAAAAGAAAAGGGAAAATTACTTGTTTCCAACTTACTCTAATTCTGGGAAATCTAATGCAGAAAGTTATAAATGGAAGTACTGTAAGATATTGGGCATGTATCAACTTCTCACGAAGTGTACAGGAAAGTGCAGCTCGTGGATTTTGCCAACAGTTAGTTCAGATGTGCCAAATCTCAGGCATGGTAAAGTTTCAAATTTTGGCTATGCCATGTTATCTGAGTTCTCTTTATTTATTTGAATTGCACTCGATACTGTTTCAAATGATAATTACTTATCTTCCATTATATCATGATCAACACTTAACTACATTCATTGTAAAGATGTAATGTAAAACTATTCTTGTGTATTCACCTAATAGGTTTAGCTTTTGGGTGATATCAGAGCATTTATGACCAAGTGGTTTAAAGTTTGACCTTTATCATCCCCATTCCTTTCATAAAATGTTGAATTCCAGCATAAGGTAGGTGGACTTGTGGATTATATTATCTATCCATGCTTCAAACCCAAAGGAATCTTGCTTGAGAGGGCATGTTAGAGATGTAATGTAGAACTGCTTGCATGTGTTCACCTAAGGTTTTCGGAATAGTTGGTTCAAGACATTCATGGATGGTCTCATTTAATGCTTGTAGCCCATCTCAACTAGTGGAAAAAGGATTAGGTTATTGTTGTTGTTTACACACTTGACATTCACATTGTTCTGTTAATCTTTATCAGGAATTCAGTCAGGACCCTGCGATTCCTATACATTCGGCTAGACCAGATCAGGTAAAGAAGGCTTTGAAGTATGTACATTCTGCTGTTATAGACAAACTTGATGGGAAAGAGCTAGAGTTGCTGATTGCCCTTCTTCCAGACAATAATGGCTCTTTGTATGGTATGATTCTAAGTCTCTTCCATTTGCATTACTCCATAATCATAACTATAAGATTGTACTGGTTTATAATCACAGAAATGTTTAGAGGTAATAGTACCTTGATGTTTCTTCATTTCACCTTTTTGTTTTTTTCATTTCTTATGCCTGTAAAAACGGTAGTGCCTGATTCCTCTTGCATATATTCTTTCTTTCTTTTATTTTTCCTGAAGATTTCATTTTTAAACATGGTTTCTAGGAAAAAGATGCTTAGCATTTCTCTTGTTACCTATATTTCATTCAAGTTTTTCTGTGGTGAAAATTATTCCATGCTTGCATTAAAGAAACAAACTCTTCATTCAGGTGATCTCAAAAGAATCTGCGAAACAGATCTGGGGTTGATTTCTCAATGCTGCCTTACAAAACATGTATTCAAGATCAATAGACAGTACCTGGCTAACGTGGCACTAAAAATCAATGTCAAGGTCTGTTATTATCAAATGCTCAATCGTATTTTACTATCCAAAGTGACAGGGTGGCTACATGCTACACTGAAATATTGTTTTCATTCTCTTAACTCATTCTTTTATTTGTAATTATTATTTTCATTTCATTTGCTTAAATAAAGGATTTATTCTTGTAGATGGGAGGAAGAAACACAGTACTTTTGGATGCTTTAAGTTGGAGGATTCCACTGGTTAGTGATATTCCAACAATAATATTTGGAGCTGATGTAACTCATCCAGAATCAGGAGAGGATTCTTGTCCATCCATTGCTGCTGTAAGCATTTCCAAACTCCTATATACAGCTAAGGGATGTGCTATGCTTGATATATACTGAATACGGTAATCCAGGTTGTAGCCTCCCAGGACTGGCCTGAAGTAACAAAGTATGCAGGGTTGGTTTGTGCTCAGCCTCATCGAGAAGAACTAATTCAAGATCTTTTCCGATGTTGGAAAGATCCACAGAGGGGTGTAATGTACGGTGGTATGATCAGGTACTTAACTAGCATCTCTTCTAAGCTTGTGCTCTGTGAAATATGTTTGCTTTTTTCTCTTAAATTTTATACTTTGTTTCAAATTCATACAGGGACCCCTTTTGTATTGACCTGATTTTTCTTTAAAAGCCTTACAAATGTGTTGGATTGATATTGTTCCAATTTCCAAACATCGAAGGCTCATAGCCTTTATAGGTTCAGGCTTAAGCTTTATACTTGAGTAAAGAATGTCTTTGAGCTCTTGACCACTATGGAAATCATAATGGCTTTTTTAGCATTTATTATTTGATGTTACCAACGTCTTCATTCTTACTAGTTCATTTACTAATTTGTGAAACTGCAGGGAGCTTTTACTATCATTTAAGAAGGCAACTGGACAAAAACCATTGAGAATAATCTTTTACAGGTAAGACTGATCTATTCTGATATTGTTCTTGTGAGGAACAAGAATGTGGAGTTATATTAATTATAATGTTCTCCAATATGTTTTCAGGGATGGGGTAAGTGAGGGACAGTTCTACCAGGTTTTGCTATATGAGCTTGATGCCATACGCAAGGTACCTGGAAAAAAAAACAATTTAGCAAAGTTATAATTTTTATTACTGTGGCATTCCTCAATATTCTTATTCTTTTTGTGTATAGGCTTGTGCATCTTTGGAACCTAGTTACCAACCTCCAGTAACATTTGTTATTGTTCAAAAACGGCATCACACTAGACTCTTCGCAAACAATCATGATGACAGAAATAGCACTGATAAGAGTGGGAATATCTTACCTGGTAAGGTTTTTTGGCTTCTGCCATCTGCTAGACTTTGTGCTTGTCACTATTTTAAGGATATCCATGTGCAAGAGTCTAAGGCATATGTATTCAATTAGGATTTTAAAAGACTATTTCGGCATAAAAAAAGGTCTTCTGGGTCTGTTCATTATCCAATTTCATTATCCAGTGTCGTAAACCGTCCCATAGTTGAGCGATTGGTCTGATTGTAATGCAGGTACTGTGGTAGATTCTAAGATCTGTCATCCTTCGGAATTCGACTTCTACTTGTGCAGTCATGCAGGAATTCAGGTATGATCAGTGGTGGACCTATTCATGAATGAGGGTGGGCAGTGCACCCCCTCATTTTAATAAAGTCATATTTATTTATCTTAAAATTTTATATTTTGCACCCGTAGTTTTGTGTTTGAACCCTGTCAATTTTCATGTGAAGACAAACAAATGCAGTAATACACCCCCTTATTTTAATAAAATCCTAAGTATTTATCTTAAAATTTTAATTTTATACCTCTAATTTTATGTGTTTGAACCCACTATTTCATTTTTTTGTGTTAGATTTTTTTCTAAATAAATTGCCCCCACTAGCTCTGGGTACTAGATCCGCCATTGTGTACGATAATGGTGTTGGTGCTGTTACATTAGCTAGGACTAGAAACTGTGTCAATTGCTGCAATCAGCTTCCTATTGTTGAAACTTGAAAACCATTCAAATGTGTAGCATGTAGTAGCATCCAATTTACGTTGGTGTTTGGCATTTTACAGGGTACAAGTAGACCAGCACACTATCACGTCCTCTGGGACGAGAACAATTTCACTGCAGATGAGATTCAGTCTCTAACCAACAATTTGTGCTACACGTAAACGATTTCTCTATTCCTCATCTTGAATTTTTTATTCTCTCTATTTTTAAGATGACATAACCTTCCTAACATTTTGGTTGCAGTTATGCAAGATGTACGCGGTCTGTTTCAGTAGGTAATTCTGCTAATCATAAACACTCGTATAATCTGCCAATAAGTTATGCTACTTTCAAACACAAACGATTCATTAAACAATCCTAACACACAAATTAGTTTAAACAAAGCAAACATTAAAATTTCTTTGAAAACATACTAACTGGTTTTAAAGCATATTAGTTACTGCTATCTAATGTAATGTTTATGTTTTGCGTGTGCAGTGCCTCCAGCATACTATGCTCATCTAGCAGCCTACAGGGCTCGATTCTACATGGAACCTGATGTTGCTGAGATTTCAAAACTGCGAGGAACAAGATCGAAAGAAGGGCCTGTTCGGGCACTGCCTGCTCTGAAAGAGAAGGTGAAGAATGTTATGTTTTACTGTTGAATATAGCAGGGTGAAGAATGTTACGTTTTACAGTTGAATTAGGCGTAATAAGAGGCTTCAAAGTAGTAGAGAAACATCAACATATATAGTAAACGGAAACTAATTAGAGGTGAAAAAATTGTCCATGTTCATATATATTGTAAGAAAATTCTGCATGGAAAATTTTGAGTGTATCTTTAAAGTCATAGTTTTCTCTGCGTAGTGCCGTTTTAAGGTAAGGGGAAATATCCAAAGTTGATATATATTGGTTGGTTGCCTTGAACTTGGGCTGATCTTCCGATGTCTTTTCTTCCCAAGTCTTTAATTCTTCTTCTTTTCCTACAATAAAACATCAAAAACTACTTTTCAATAGATTAAAAACACCAAACCTACTTCTAATTAATAGGAAGATTAGCATAAAAGAGATTAAAACAAAGTTCTAAATCATAAAAATGTAAAATAAATGCCAAGATATGCACAAAAATGATAAGCATACAAGGCATTTATCGTTATCTGTTCTAATATGATTTATTTTCAAGTTCTAATTAGGTTCTTGAAGCACAACTATAACACTCATAAACCCATTCAAGCACATGATTAACTTATTACATCTTTAACCAATAAGTCATCCAAATATAATTTAAACTTAATTTTCTGCTATAATTTTAATTGAAACACTTAATCACACTAATTTTTACTGTATCATGCATCATGATAAACATAAAGCTTGATAACGTCAACCATATGTCCATAAGTACATGGAGTAGAGACAATGGAGCATAATAAATATTCTATTGCATGTGTGGAAACTCATTTGTGTTGAGATTGTGTAATGTGTGTGTGTCTATCTATAGCTATATATTTTCAATTTACACTCCAATACCCCGTTCTTTTTTATCCCTATACTAAATTTTATTTGTTGTTTGAAAAACGTTATACTTACATCCCTATGCATTACATTGGCATCCCCATTGTTATCTAAGAAGTGCATTCCACTATGTATCCTACAGAAGAGGTTGTTATAAATGACTAAACGTTAAAAGGGCATCAAGTCATGTACGATTTTTAAAAATTCCAAACAAAATAGTGTTAAAACGTTTAATAGCAAGAAGTATTATAAAAAAAAGTGTGAGAAGATATTTAGTAGATTTTAATTTTTATACAGTTTTAAGTCTTAAAACTTGCTTAAAAACTAGTTAGAAACTAGTCGATAGCCGAAAGCTATTAAACTAATATATTAACTTTTAAGCTATTAAACTAATATATTAACTTATAAGTGTTTGATAAAATTTTAATTGTAGAAATTAATATATTTATGTGATATTTTAAAATAATTTTAATTAGTTTATTGATAAAAATATATTTTGGATTTTTTATGTAATTTTAAATAATTGTAACTTTTATTTATAGATAAATTATTTTAACTATATTCTTTACTTTAAATTATTATATTTTTATTGTATTTTTTTACTATTCATCTTATATTAGATCTTAAAATATTTTCAATCAAATTTAAAATAAAGTAAAAATAACGTACTTTTAAGTAGACATCTCATTTTCATTAAGTTAATTAGTGTAATATTGTAATGGTTAAAATATATTGATGTATAATATTATAAATAATTAAAAAAATAATGTGAATAGAGTAATGATTAAAATAAAATAATTTAATATTAAAATAATTTAAAAAAATAAACTTATCATCTAACAATATCAATACCTTGAATTTAAAGCTGGAATTATATAATAATATTGTAAATAGTATCATGGTTAAATAAATTTTGTAATATAAAAACACCCAAAATAATAAAATAAAATAAATATCTATTATTATATAATAAGTATATAAAAATAAAATAACCCAATCTTATGTAAAAATAAAGATAAAAATAATAAAATCATATTTTTCTGGTGGAAGAAGAGAAAAGATATAATAAAATCTTTCCTTATAGAAAATATTAAAAAGGAAATTTAATATTTATTCAAGGAAAAAAGGAGAATAAATATAAAAAATTAAAAGTTAGAAGCTAGTATTTTAGTAGCATATAAAAAATGCTAAAAATCACTAAAAAATAAACAAATAAGTTTTTCACCTAGTAAAAAATTAGAAACTTTTTGTAAAAAATAAAATAAAAGTTAACTGAAATGATTTGTTAAATATAACCTTAATATAATTTTTTTTATGGCTAATCAATTAAAAGTAATTTTATATCTATAAAAAAAAAAGTCATTGTATGCATTACAAAGGTTTTACAATTATATTATGATAATAATTTATGATTGAATAAAAATATAAATATTTTTACACTTTTTTCTATTACTTGTGGATTTAATTTTGTTACTTAAAAAATCTTTATGTTCTAATCATGATTATCAAATTGGCAAGTTAACTTGCTAACTCGTTTGAACTCATTGTTTGACCGATTTGATAGATTTGAAGCAAACTATGAGACTATGGAGTTTAAGATTGAGTCAGCGAGTTTGTTGGATAAAAAAATTAACTTGGGCCCACATCATTTTGGTGTTTCTTTCTTAATCCAGAAATGAAGGAGCCTCAAAGTTCAGCAAATGCTCGTTCCAAGTTGCGTGTTGATCAAAAAATGAAGGTAACCTTCCGTGTCGTAGGTTTGAATCGCGTCGCAGGCTGAATCCAATGGGTGGGTTGTGAAAAGAAGGCAACGTTTACAGTTCACTGGCTCTGGAAGAAAAGAAATCGGGTCGCATCTCAGCACTGTAATTTTGGGCTTAAGATCAGGTCAAGTGTGGCATTGCGGGTTGCCTTAGCCTATTTTTAAAACTCACATGCATATGATTTAAGTACTGTCACGTGAGTTTTTAAAAAAGCGTCAGACTCATTTAACCCTTATGCCATAAGCTATTATCTTTTATTTTATTTTAGATTAAAATATATTTTTTATTTTTATAAATATAAAGATATTTAGAATATGTCATTATAAAATTTTCAACTCATTTTTTACTTAGACATAGTTTCGAGTAAATTTAAACTTATAATGATAACTTTTTATATTAGTTATATGTAAATGTGATGTTTTTACATCAGTTGTATATAAATGTAATGTCTTTATTCTGAGTCAAAATAACAATACATTTTTAATGTTGTGAAAACGAAAAACATACTTAAAAATTTGTAGGGATAAATTTTAAATATTTTCATATTTACGAGGATGAAAAACATATTTTAACTTTTTATTTTATTTAGACTTTGGCTATACTTTTAAACTAAATAAAATCCTAATAAGTAGCATATACCCCTTATTTTTCCACAGTAAGTAGCATATGCCTCTTATTTTTCCACAGTTCAGTCTTTACGTCAAAGTTTAATTCCTTTTGAAGAAGACTATAAAAAAACTCTTCTCATCTTCATGTGTCAAGTTTATCCCACTCCTAAGAGTCTAGATAAACTTTTGAGTTTGAGTATCTTGATTCTTATTAAATTTTATTTAATAATATTTACATGGAATATTTTTTTATTAATGATGAGCGGCTCAATAACGCTTTAGAAAGTGTAAAGAAAGATAGCTATTTTATAAATTATTAAATCTCACTGAAAATATTGTTGAAAAAAAATTATGTATCCTTTTCTTATTTGAATGTAAATAAAGAGAGGAGAGATAAGATAGAATTAAGATTTTTAACAATTTATTTAAGAGAGAAAATAAGAAAGAAATGATTTGTTTGGTAGATCTCATGTATAAAAAAATCTATCTCTATGAGGGGATCATAGGGAAATATGTGTTGCATTTTTTTTACTTTGTTTTTTGTTCCTGTAACTAAATCTCACCTCTTTACAAGACCTAACCTAAGAACATTCAACTAAGACCAATGTAATATGCCATTTTCAGCTTTATTTTTGGGGTTTTTATAGACACAACCTCCTCCTAAGCTTTGTAACGGTCACATATGCCTTTAACTCCCCATTAATTCTTATTATGGGTGCCTTATAATGACTTTTGGGTGAGTATTACAGCTCTAGAGGGAGTTATAAGAATGGTTTACAAGGAACCAATCGAAAATTGATCGATAAAGGTTACGTTATGTAAGAGAAGTCTTGGACCAGTCGACGGACAATCAATGTGGTACATAGTCCTCCAGCCTAGAGGGCTTAAGCACAAAGATGCTTGAAGTCTTTGATCGGTCAGCAGATGACTAGTACGATACACAGTCATCCAGCCTCAAGTGTTAAAGCACGAAAAGGCTTGAAGTCATTGACTAGTTGGCAGACGATCAATATGGTACACAATCCTCTAGCCTTGAGTGTCTAAGCACGAAAAGACTTGAAGTCTTTGACCAGTCGGTGAATGACTGATACAGTACACAGTCCTCTAGTATCAATTGTAAAAGTACGAAGAGGCTTTAAGTCATTGATCGATTGGCAGACAACTAGTATGACACACAATCCTCCAGCCTCAAGTGTCTAAGCACAGAAAGGCTTGAAGTATTTAAATGGTCGATGTACGACTGGTACGATACACTGTCCTCCAGCCTTGAGTGTTAGACCAGTCAGTGGACAACTTGTGCGGTACACAGTCCTCTAACCTTGAGTGTCAAAGCATGAAGAGGCTTGAAGTCGTGGGTTGATCAACGGACGACCGATAAAGTACACAATCCTCCAATCTCAAGTGCCTAGGCATAAAGAGTCTTGAAGTCGTGGGTCAGTCAATGGACGATTGGTGCGGTAAATTCATGTATACTCATCCGTTAACCAAACATTGAAATGAATTTGTTTACTTGAATGAAAACTTTAACATTTGAAATGACATAATTTGTATATACTCATACGAAAATCAAGTTAATTATTTAGCATCAAAATTATATGATTTGTGTACTCGTTCAAAAATCGAGTCAATAATTTAACATCGAAATTAAATGATTTGTGTACTCGTATGAAAATTGAGTTAATTACTTAACATTTGAAATGTTACAGTATGTGTATACTCATACAAAAATCATGTTAATTACTTAACATCAAAATTATATAATTTATGTATAATGGTCCTAAAATCGAGTTAATCATTTCATAATTGAATTTGTAGAATACTCATTTGAAAACCAAGTTATTAGATTTTATATTGTATTCGTATAGTTTCAATTATTTAGAATACTTTTAGTTAAATCTTATTAAATATATTAACAATAATTTAATAAAAGGAATAAATGTCTCAGAAATTAAGCATTGATAAACATAAGAATTATACAAATTAAATAATTAAATTTCATGTGATATTGCCGATAATAGAATAGGCAAGAGATCCCATCCGCGAATATCAAGATTCCAAAATGACTTAAACTAGGTTATTAATCTTTCATGTAAATTGAAAAATTCTTTATAACATAAAAAGACCTAACAGAAGAAGATTGAAAGAAAAAGATAATTGATCTAATAATATCACAAAGGGATGCTAACTTTTATAATTTTTCTAATAATAAAAAAATCCTCCTAGTGATGCCATTGAATTACAAAACTTTAAAATCATAAGCACTGGACTTTTCTCGTTCATAAAAATCCAGGTTCTCGCACTCTTGTAATTTGAATCTCAGATATAATAATAATAATAATAATAATAATAATAATAATAATAATAAAAAATAAGATGCTATATGTAAATCCATGATAACAATATTTAATGCGTAGGTCAAAACAAATAGATACAACACTCATCCCTATGTAAATCCAAGAAAATATACGCCATCACCTGAAGTATTAGTCTAGAAAACTAGAAACACTAAGCACAATATATGCATCCACTCGAGTAATGTAAAAGCCATAATATATTAAAAGTTGATAATATCTGTTATCTTAAAAAAAGTGAATATTTGTTTAAAAGCTATTTTCTTCTAAGAGCAGATAAAATTGCAATTAAAAGAAAATAAAAGAAATCGTTAAAAACCAATCATTGAATATTAATTAATTGGATTACAAATTTTATTATTCTTGAATCAAATATTCATAAAAGCGATTTATTAGGTAAACTTTAAATCGTTTGGAACAGTTATGTCTGACTAGAGATTTCAACTAAAAGTTTCAACGACTAAATGCACAGGATTGATTTTTATCATGAGAAATAAATAAATAACTCATTTATTAAAGATAATTTTGTAAAAACAACAACTTTTATTATCTTCTCTCAAATTAGTGCAATTAGTTTCTCGTTTATGAGCCTTTGATTTCTCCCTTTTCACAACTCGTACCATTTCATCATTTATGAGCCGTTAATCATGTAACTGAACAATTTATATTTAGCCTTAAAAGATAATTGTGAATACTAATTTGTTAACAGTTAAGAAAAAAAACATATTCAGAATAAAACTCTCACAATAATTAATTTAAAAAAATGATTTTTTTTCGGTTACAAGACCATAAACAAATTATTTCTAAAATAATTATATAATAGCTACATACATCTTATAAATCTAATTTAAAAGAAAACAATTTCAAGAAATCTGAAGTTCCACAAACCTAGGTTTTGCAACGAAAAATTCAAAGCAAAGAAATTCTATTAGAAACAAAACATATTTGAACGGAAACAATAATATGCTTTCCAAATTTCTCATCGAACCATTGAGTACAAATTGCTATAGTCATAACCAATTTGGGGCAAAAGGTATTGTACTGTTTAGGGTCCACAAAACAGACGTGTCAAGTGACGTGGCGCTCCAATATACACGTCAGCCCTGGTTCAGGAACACGAACACACTGCCCTTAGCAATCAGGCTGCTCACTCGACATGTTATCTCTATATACCTCAATATTTGAATATTAATGATAATGTTACAACTCCTTTATCTAGCGACAGGTACTTAATTATCTATAAGAGACGAATTATCTATAAGTTATGACTTATCTACTAGTTATTATCTGCAAGCTAGGAATTATCTGCAAGGGTTGTTACACCACTGTAATAGTCCCTACAAATAAGGACCCGAAGCTCCTACTCCACTCTATAAATATCAGGTTCTATCTCATCCTTTTCATTCCATTCTCAACTCACTCATGTACTTAGTTGAGTGTTGGAGTCCTTTGTTTTGCAGGTCCCTCCTCTTGTTCTCCTAATAAAGGGTACCTGTAGTCCAACATGGGAGATCATGGAGCCCATCTTGGCTACGTCGACCCTGACATCAGTCAGTCAGCTTCAGATTTTGGTAAGTACATTTGGCGCCCACCATGGGGTCACGGTAAAACTTACCATGCGGCCTCTAGATCTTTTCACCAATGATTAGCACGTGGTCTGGCCTCAGACGCGAGACACCTCTAGAGAGCTCCAATCCTCCCCCAACAACCATGATAGACAACGACACTCTCCAACAACTCCAAACGCGTATTGCGGAGATAGAGCAATGCCACAAGGAGGAACTCAAAAAGCTAAAGATTGACCACGACTAGTTGGAGGCTCGTGTGAGACGTCCTTAGGGCGATAAGCATTGTGCCTACACAATGCATGAACGAATTCAAGGGGAATTGCATCCCCGACACACCATCAACACTCAAGAAGATTCCAACCTCTCGCACATACACCACTATGAATGGCAGACGACTCATCAATATCCCTTTGTCAATCGAATTATGGAGGCCGACCTGTCCTTAGGTTGGAAACCGCTCAACCTAGAGCGCTATGATGAAACTATAGATTCGAAAGAACATCTGTATGCATTCCTCACCCAGACAAATCTCTACACCAACGATGACATAACCTTGTGTCGAGTTTTCCCAACGTCCCTCAAAGGGGCAGCATTGACATGGTAAGGAGGACTCCCTCCATGGTCCATCAAAAGCTTCAACACTCTTGTGAGCGTTTCAGCTCTCAGTATGCAACCAACCAGTCTCACCATATGACTTCCACTGCCTTCTCCAGTCTACAACAGGTTGATGATGAATCACTCCGAAAGTTCATGGATAGGTTCGACTGAATTGTTGTCCAAATCGGGCATCTTAACCTTGAAGTAGCACTACACTCCATTTTTCTCGCCTTACGACCTAGTAAGTTAGAAGATAGTATATGCAATAAACCTTCCAATAGCATGGACGAGTTACATGAATGATCCAAAGGCTATATTCAAATGGAGGAGATGTCAAGGTTCAGAAATGAGGTTCGACAAGCCGGACAAAAGGGAAAGAGGCACCAAGACCAACTCACACAAATTAGACAAAAGGCACAAGCCAGACAAGTTCCAACCTTTCCCAAGGGGACCCAAGTGTGAGCGTTATACACCCCTGATGGCAAATTGAACCACTATTCTTGAAGATGCCTTCAACATGGAGATACCCATAAAGTTGCCTTCGACACTTCCTCCTAGACCAGGGTTAGACATGACCAAACACTGCAAATACCATCGCAGTTATGGTCACAATACAAAAGATTGTTGGGTTCTAAAAGATAAAATTGAAGAACTCATACAGGCTGGATGTCTTGCCCAATTCGTGAAGAGGCCTGACAACAACCTAGCAGGAGCAAGACATGAAGGACACCAATATGACCAACACATAAATCATGATGCCGATAGAAGGAGGGACAAAGCAGAAGATAAAGACATCACTAGCAAAGATGTGAACGTCAACCTCAGCAAGAACATGAAAATGAAGCCCACCCAACAAATTAGAGGTGCAATCAAAACCATCACGGGCAAATTTTCCTATGGGGGGTTGTCTAGTCAGTCCCAAAAGCATCATTTACACACCATTTGGGATATTGACATCAACTGTGTCGACATACAATCACCAAGAAGTCTCTTTCTTGTAACATTCACTGACAGGGATTTCAAAGTCACCAATCCCATTAACCAGGACGACCCCATGGTTGTCTCCATTGTGATCGCCAATTTCATGGTGTCCAAGGTCCTCATTGACCAAGGCAACTACACGGACATACTTTACTAAAATATGTTCCAGAGGCTCGAAGTTTCACCTGATATAGTCCAACCACACTCTAGACCATTCCTCGGCTTTGCAGGAGAAAGAGTAGAAACCAGAGGCTACGTAGACTTAATGACCACCTTCGATCAAGACCAGCTCTTAAGGAGCTTCACAGTCAGATGAAATTCCCAACCTTGATGAGAAAGATCGTAACTGTCAAGGTAGACTAGAAGTAGGCCTGACAGTGCTATGCTAAAAGCTTAAAAGTAGCTCTTTATCCTCCCACTACAGCGCCGAGAAGGCCTTATTTCGCAACTGGTGGTAACAATCAAGTCATGAGAGTGGATGAAGGGACCCCAATCTGAACCCTGATCATCTATGAAGCATGTCTGGGAGATCATGATGGGGTATCCGATGTGGATCCGCGTGATGACATTGTTGACAAAGGCCCAAAGCCTATTAAAGAACTTGTCAAGTTGCAGCTCAGACCCAAACATGTGCAATATAGACAGCTTAGCAGAGACCTTATTGGTCATTAGTACAAACACAACTAATGTCCTATTCAGGAAAACAGACCTGTTCGCATGGTAACCATCTAGCATGCTGGGCATCCACCCCAACATCATACGCCACAAACTGGCCATCTGTCTCCAGGCCAAACCAATATCACAAAAGAAGAGGAAGATGGAAGAAGAGTGATGCAAGGCAGTCAGAAAGGAGGTAGATAAGCTACTAAAAGCCTATTTTATTAAAGACACTACAAGCTCCCACCATAAACACCTTTGCTCAATTGTCTGAACAGCCAAAAAGCAGACTACATCATGCGAGAGCTACATGAAGGAATTTGTGGCCTCCATACCGGGGGACGCTCCCTAGCAACCAAAGTGGTGTGTGCGAATATTATTTGCTGACACCCTCAACTTTACAAGGAGGCAGAGACAATGCTAAAAAACTCATAGATGTTCCACATACCCCTCCCGACAACCTCCACAGCTTAAGCTCCCATTGGCCTTTTGCCATGCGAGGAATGGACATCCTAGGACTGTTGCCAAAGGCCCTGAGATAGGTCAAGTTTCTATTAGTCGCAATCGATTATTTCACCAAGTGGACAAAAGCAAGGCTACTATGAGAAATCCTAGCCAATGAGGTCAAAAAATTCACTTGGAAACATCTCATATGCAAATATGGCATACCTTATGCCATTGTAACTAATAACAACACTCAGTTCAAAGCACAAGCTTATGAAGAGTTCCTGTCAAGACTAGGGATCTAGCACTTTGTGACTTTTGTCAAACATCCTCAAACCAATGGTCAGTTGAAGGTAGCCAACAAGGTTATCCTTAAAGCCCTACGCACAAGACTCGACAAGTCCAAGGGTTAGTGGAAGGAAGAGCTCCTCAACATACTCTAGGCCTATCACTGTTCACCCCAGACAATGACCAATGAAACTCCTTATCACTTCACATTCAACACGGATGCCAAGATCCCTGTCGAAGTTGGGGAACCATCGACAAGAAGGTTGTTTTTCCAAGCACAAAAAAATGAAGAAAATATGAGAGTATACCTAGAGATAAAGGATGAAGACTAAGAGATGGCTAGAATTAAAGATAAAGCTACCAAGCTCTGAGTATCAAGAATATACAATACTAAAGTCTAACCTTGGGCCTTTCAACCAAGCGACCTAGTGTGGCGAGTTCAAGGTGAAGTCAGGAAGGACCCATGGGTTGAAAAGTTAGGACCTAATTGGATGGCCTATCAGGGTCATAGCAAGCCTAGACAATAGAGCATATCAACTACAAAAACTAGATGGGAAGGCAATCCTAAGAACACGGAATGCTACCCATCTAAAAGGCTCGACAAACCTAAGGTCTGCCCTTGGTGAGTCTCGCCAAAACCCAGGATGGGTGCATTCCTGGTCGCTTCTCCAACGGCTTGTCAAACCTAAGGTCCGTCCTTGGTGAGTCTGCCTCTCCAAAGGCTTGTCGAACCCAAGGTCAGCCCTTGGTAAGTCTCACTTCTCCAAAGGCTCATCAAACCCAAGGTCCACCCTTGGTGAGTCTCGCTTCTCTAAAGGCTCGACAAACTTAAGGTCCACCCTTGTTGAGCCTCGCCAAAACCAAGGAAAGAAAAAAGAAAATGAAAGATGCAAAACGAAACTACACTTTAAAAGCATAACATATATTATGTCTGCCTACTTCCCACATATATTGAACCAAAAAGTTCATGCTAAACCCCACCCACTAATAACTATAAAAGAATAGGTCCTCTAAACCACCACAACATGAATTATGAAAATTATTTGCACTACCTAGGTCAGTGATAATATCACAAGAAAAATGCAAGGGCCACTCTCAATGTTTAAAAAATTTAGGTTCCTCCACTTTGGTGGTCATCTATTAGGGTTTTTCTTGAAATTGATTGAAGGAAAGATAGATATAATAGCATCATATATCTCATCTATCACACATAAACTTCAACATCTCTTATAAGCAATAAATCATCATAGTATTTAAAGATATATAGCATAAATATTGAGTAAATAGGCATTTTAGTCCCTGACTTTGTAGCCCTTTTGCATATTAGTCCCTAACTTATGGAAATGTTATAAATAGTCCCTATCTTTGCATAAGTTTTGCAAAATAGTCCTTCCGTTAAATTTTAAAGTAACGCTATTAGTGAGGTGCATTGTTGGCAATTTTAGTGCCACGTGGACTATCCAACGTGGCACTAAAGGATGACGGGGCACCAAAAGGTCAAACCTCAGCAATGCCAAACCTCTCTCTCCCAACGTGACTCTCTTCCCTCAGCATTGCCAAACCTCTCTCTCCCAATCCCACAACCAGCTTCCTCCCAACCCAACCCTTTTCCAACTCCTCCAATCTGCCATCACCCTCTTCTCCGACAACCTCACCTCCGCGTAGTCCATGGTGAAGTGCATCCTCGACTACTCCGCTAACACCCGCAACCACACCGTCGTCGCCACCACCTGCATCGAAACGTTAGCCAACTCCCAGCACCGCATTTCCCTCTCCATTGATGCGCTCCCACGCAGCAAAACGAAGATGCGCAGGCGTGGCTCAGTGCCGCCTTTGGATACCTCTTTGATTGCCATAGCAGCCTCGAGAAGGCCAACGACACCGAAAAGGTTTATTTGTAAAATTATTTATATTATGATTGTAGTTATAAGAATATAATGAACATAAACATATCTAAATCAAAACACTCTATTCTATTAAAGGAAAATATTGAACCTTTTTTCTGTTTTATTCTCCCCTAACTATCTAATCTACTTTATATATATCAGGTTCAACGTTGTGGTGGACGGAATCATAAAGCAGCGTGAAGAGGAAAGAAGGAAAAACAAAGAAACGGGCACAACACGTTAGTTTAAGGACATGCTTGATGTTTTATTGGACATGCACGAAGATAAGAATGCTGAAATCAAATTAGACAAAAAAAAAAACATTAAGGGGTGGCTTGATTTTACTGTCCTGTCTTGAAAAATAAAAGGTGAGATAGTTGAGTGTCCATGATCTAGTTTAACCAATTTTCCCCCCTTATGAAGTTGTTCTTCTAAACAACTTTTCCAAAGTTATTATTAGTAATTAAATTAAAGCTATAGTTTCTTCTATCCTTTTTGTTGTATATTATTATTCATCGTGAGATTATATTTTCATTGGTTTTTCAATGTGTGACAATGAACCCATGCTAAGAAGACAAAAAATAAAAAGTTTTTATAAAACAAGAAAATGTGTATTACATGGAAATACACAAGTCATTTAAATACTGTCTTTTTAAAGTCATTAGAAATATTTAATAGAGTCTATTTAGCGCTTCTTAACATATGCCCATTGCCTTAAAACTGTATTTTCAATAACCTATAATATGCAGCTTATCTTGCTGCATTTGGAAACTGCATGTGATTCAACTGTCTTGAAACATCCCAAAAATGACATATATTTATATATGTGATAAATATCCATCGTTGAGATTTTGATAATTTCTCTACCTAAGGCTAATGAGAATGACTTATGCTTTCTGAAGTTGGTAGTTTCAAGAATTCCTTTCTTGTCCCCCCTTCTTGTTTCTTTTCTTTTGCTTTTTATGTTTCTTTGGGTGCATTGGTGCTGCTTGTTATTTTCTATATTGAAGATGCTAAGACAGTGTTGTTTATTTGATGCTTTGACTTTTTCGTGAGTGTTCTTAAACTGTAGCTTCTGTCAAATAACACCAAACAAACACACCCTAAAACCGTGTTTTTAAAACCTTACCGATGCAGGTGCAGCAGCATTGGAGTTGTTCCTGGGATTTAATTTGAGAGAGAAAGAAAGAGAATCATAAGAGAGAGAGAGAGAGAGAGGTTTGACATTTTGGTGCCCAGTCATCCTTTAGTGCCACGTTGGATAGTCCACGTGGCACTAAAATTGCCAACAATGTACCTCACTAACATCGTTACTTTAAAATTTAACGGAAGGATTATTTTGCAAAACTTATGCAAAGATAGGGACTATTTTTAACATTTCAATAAGCTAGGGACTAATATGCAAAAGGGCTACAAAGTCAGGTACTAAAATGCCTATTTACTCCATAAATATTTTTTCAGGTGTAATGTACATAAACCTCAATGACCCAATCTAATTTGAGTAAGATACATGTAGCACTTACTAAAATATTGTAATGAAACTATGTCATCAAGATATTGTTACAAATTAGAAGAGAATAAAATAATTGCAATTTTATCCTAAATAAAAAACAATGTGCAAAAAATCTACTCCATGAATAATAAAAAACTTCAGACAATAAGAGCTTCTTGCAGTGAGTTCATATATCAATATAAATCATATTCAATAGGAGATAGACGATTTTCTCGATGGAAAGGATCAACAGTGGATTCAGTGGTTGGATTTTTCCTCATCGAAAATGTCATTAACCATCTTTCTAGGTATAAACTTTACAAGCTTAATTTTGGAAAATTTATAACTTAATGACATGCCACAATAACATTTTCTATTCTATGTTGATAGCTCTACATTCATGTCACATACTGCTCGATTTCCCAAAAATTCAAGCAGTATGTGCAAAACACACCATGTAGAATACACAAGGCTGGTAGACACTAGTGTTGAGCAAAGATGTAACAATAGTGGAAGGCAAAGCTGGGGTAGGAGCGACCAAAGGGATCAACGTAATAGCCACAGTAGGAGGGGAGATAGAAACCTCCTGAGTCGGCACATAAGGAGGAACCAGAGGAGGAGGAGCAACAACTATAGCCAGAGCAGCCAAAGAGGCCGAAGGTGGATCATGAGAACTAGCAGGAAAGGGGTGACCCAAACCAGACATCAACCTGCTTCATAGCTTGGAGGTTGAGAGGGGCCCTTGACTTCTTACGACCTAACACCCCAGCATCGTCATCATGCTTCCTCTTGGCCAAGAAAGAGGGAGGAACATTGGGAGTAACCTCAATAACTTCATCATCAGGGTAAACCCTAACAGTAGGTTGACCCCCTTCTCTTACGGAAGGTTTGACAACAGAAGGTGGCACATCCCCACCAGTAGGACCAACCTGCTTCACCAAGGGCCTCCATGCGAAATCACCCATTATATACGCAAAACAAGAAAAAATGCAACAAGGGTTAATTCAAGCCAAAAACCACATCAGACACAAAAATGAGAAGGCAAAACATTTTACCATATAAGGCAGAGAGGATCGTCCGCCAAAGGAAGGGACAAGATGGCCCAAGCATCCAACGAAGCCGACAATTGTTCCAAAATGGCCTTGTCAACCCTCTCCACCAAGGTCAACAGATCCTCATCAAAAGACTTAAACCTGGTAGGGTCTGACTGCCAGTAGAAAGGGAAGCGAGTTTCCCTATCCTGATTAAACATCAGTGGCAACCTATTAGCCACAACATCAGTCGCCAAGACCTTGAAAAAGTGGTCGTTGAATCGATGAAACACCTTCAAACAACTTTTTAGACACTGTTGAGGGACACCCAACCTATTTTCCCAGTCAACTTCATTTGAAAGAAATGCAGAAACACGGGCACACTAGACCAGATGTTGAAAAATGGGCATATGACCTTGAAAGCCCTCTCCATTGCCCAACTATTGGGATGAAGTTGAGGGGGGCTTCATTCAAATGTTCCAGCAGAGCACATTGAAAGGAGTTCAGAGGGAGAATTAGACCCAAGACTTCAAAAAGATAGCGATACATGAAGAAGAATGGTGGACAACCCGGTGCTGCCCTCATAAAGGGAAAATCATCACTCTCGCAAGCCTGGACATTCATCTTGTAGGAGCCTTCTAGGTTGGTGAACTTCAGTTGACACCCCAATGTGCGACACTCGTGGTAGAAGTAATAGAGGAGCGGTATTTTAAAACATCATCCCTTACCCACTCATAGCCAACAACAACGAGAGGGGATGAAGGTGACCCAATAGTGTGGCTATGCTTGTTACTGGGATAAACCCTGACATCCCTACCACCAATCATTTTCATTGCCCTCGAAGCTGAAAGGGGAAGGAGACTCCTCGTGCAGAGGAGCAGTAGAAGGTTGTGCCCTCCTACGGGGATGAGAAGTACCCCCGCCAACACGGCACGAGTCCACCAACCTCTCGAAGGAAGATGACTCGTTGTTAGAAGTTTCGTGGCATGTCCCCTCTGAGGAGGAGCCGCCGATTGGAATGACCTCTTGTTCCACTAGGGGTTGCTGAATAGAACCCCCAGAGTCACTTTTGTCCATACCCATGGTAGAATCAGAAATGAAAGACATGGTGGAAGGAAGTGTACCTTAAAAGCAGGGAAGAAAATCAAAGGAGAAGGGGAAATCACAGAGGTTGTGAAAAGAATGCGAGGAGATTACAGAAGAGGAAATGAAAATTCAAGAATGGTAGTGATTGAAATAAAAAACGTACACCTTATTTAAGTGGAGGCGCAACACTTCGGTAACTAGCGAGGGCTGAAATGACACCCTAAAAATTCGTATCACGATGCAACCCCACTAACCCACATATCGTGTCTCCAAGATGTGCCCACTCCTCGAGTGACACATATGCCAAAGTAATGCGCGTGCACTGCACTCACCAACAGCAAAAGACAAACAAAACGCCTTTCTTTAATTCGTTCTCCAATGATAAAAAAGGGTAGAACTATCAAATACAAGGATTTCCATATGGAACCTCCAACTTTGCTTGCAAAACAAAAAGTGCATCCACCCTGGATAACTTAGTAGAAATAACCTAGACAACACTTGTCCTAGCTGAATGGCTTGACAAACTTGACAAATATGCAACTCTCACACCCGTTGAGGTTACCACTTTTGGGACTGGACAACACTTGTCTAGGTTGGGGGCTCGACAAACTTGTGATCCTCCTACTTGTCCAGGCTACCACCCTTGACACCAAACAATCTATTTCGCCAACAAGTTGACTCAGAGCTTGGAGGGCTTATGTAATGTCTAGGGTCCACAAAAAGGACATGGCAAATGATGTGGTGCTCTAATACGCACGTCAACCTTTGCCTAGGAACACTGACACACCGCCCTTAGCTGTTGGGCTAACAGGTTATCTCTATATACCTTATTATTTGAATATTAATGATAATGTTACAACTCACTTATCAAGTGGCAAGTACTTAATTATCTATAAAAGATGAATTATTTATAAGCTATGACTTATCTACTGGCCATTATCTACATGCTAGGAATTATCTACAAGGGTTGTTACGCCACTGTAACTGCCCCTACAAACAAGGACCCAAAGCTCATACTCCATTCTATAAATACTAGGTTTTATCTCACCCTTTTCATTCCGTTCTAAATTCACTCATGTACTTACTTGAGCGTCATAGTCCTTTGTTTTGCAGGCCCCCTTCTTGTTCCCCTAAAAAAGGGTACCTATAGTCCTACATGGGAGATCATGGAGCCCATCTTGGCTAAGTCGATCCTGACGTCAATCAGCTCCAGATTTTGGTATGTGCATGTACAAAATAGATAAATTGGTGACACGAAATTGGCAAAAGGAAATATTTTAGCTTATGTTCAGAATTGAGATTAATATATTGATACTATATATGACCATTATTATGAAAATCCACGATAAGGCTTTATAATTTCATGATCAACATGATAGTATCTTAGCACAAAGGAGCAATATGACGTGTAAGGATTACAAAAAAAGGACAAATAAACTAGCATTACCATTAGCATAACCAATGTTTATCATCACAAACAAAATAATGGATGAACATTAAATCATAAACTTAGCTGTAATTAGGTTCGTGTCTAAAAAAATTATGAACTAATTCAAAATTTATGAAAGAAGGTTAACTAAATATTGATTTTTATATTATTTTTTGAGCTGCAAAATCATTTATCAATCTTTTATAATCTAGTAATTTTAATATTTTACTCTCAATAGATACAATAGTTAATCCATTTGATTTATCTTGTAACATTATTGATCTTAGATAGGATTTAAGCAATTTTAATTTTGAAAAACTTCTTTCGACGATAGCAACCTTTTTAGGTATTGTTAATGATATTTAATAGGAAAAAATGATGAAACAATATAACCTTGAAATGGAGAGAATAACAAGTTTTTCTATAACAAAAATTTGATATATATCAATTGTTTAGTTAACAATGCACTTCAACTTCAAGTCTTGAAAAGTCACCGAAAGATGAGGAAAAAGAGGAAAAAGGAGAGAAAAGATAAACAACAGTAAAAAGAATGGAGTAAAAATATAAATTTTTATAACGTATATATAAAGGAAAATAGCCATTAATTTTTTTCTTTCATTAAAAATGATTAACTGCAATTTTAACAAGAAAGTAATAAATGGTAAAATAGTGAAAATAGAAGATCATCAAATTGGTATTTTTTTCAATTTAAATCTTATAATTAATTACAAGTTAATATCATTATTTAACTCCACTGTTAAAATTTTTACAATATACCATTAAAAAAATAACTTGAAAAGTTCAATGACCATTGTTTAGGCATAATTTGGGTTCATGAATTTTAAAAAATTAATTGTTCCAATCTCACTGCCACCAATAAGTCTTTATAATTTATGCTAACATCAATTTACTTAATTGTTGTGCTGTGATTCTGTGTCACTCAATGAATATCTAGAACATTAACTTTTGTGTTAGAAGGCCTAAGGCAAAGGCCTAAGTTGCTTTGCTATAGATACGGCCTTAGTTGTAATATAGGGTTGTAAATCGGTTGAATTCTTTGTTTGAGGGATTTCACAATCTTTTGTAGAAGAAAAATGCTTTCCCAAATATGTCTCAAATTTGATATGACATGCCTTACTAGATTTACTTTCACCAAAATGGTTGTCCAGACTTGTAGTACTGTTCTAGGTTTGCATTTTGATGGTAGGTCATCTCTGAACAAGGATCAAGGGCGTCGAGAAGAGTTTCATCGAGCCCCACAGTAGGTGTCAAAATATTCTTGTAACTAAGTCTCACCTATGGTTTATGAGACCTAGCCCAAGAGAATTCAATTGAGATTAAATGTAATATGCCCTTTTCAGCTCTACCTTCAGGGTTTTTATAGACACAACTTCCTCCTAACATTTGTAACAATGACATCTGCATTTAACTTCCTGTTAATCGTTATTATGGGTGCCTTATAATGACTTTTGGACGATTATCACAACTCTAGAGGGGGTTACAACAATGGTTTACAATTATTAGTAAGGAATCGGTCAAAATTGATTAACAAAGGGTATGTCATGTGAGAGAAGTCTTGGACCGATCGGCGGACAACTAGTGCAATACATAATCCTCTAGCCTCGAGTGTCAAAGTGAAACTACAAGAAACACACTAAAGGGGGGGGGTTGAATAGTTTGTATATCAAAGATGTAAGCTTTTTGCGATATAAAAGATAATATAGATAATATAGTGTTAAACACCAGTCATCCACTAAGGATAAAACAAATATAACGTGAAGAACAGTATGGTTGTCCAGTGATAGATAAAAGGTTCTTAAAACGAATTTTCAAATAAACACTTGGTGTAAAAAGTGATAGGAAGTGTAATAAGAATGCTTAATAAACCTTTATAGAGAGAAGTAGAAACACATGGTTTATACTGGTTCGCTCAATCTGAGCTACATCTAGTTTTCCTTTACTCATTAGCAAAGGTTTCCACTAATCAAAAATTGATTACAAGACCAGTACTCTAACCTGCCACTCTTGGTTTTACAAGTATTCAAACCCACAAAACAGTAGGATTGTCTCAGTAACGATAGTGTTTGCAGAGGCCATTGTAGAGATATAAGAGCTAGGGTTTTAATTCTCAGAGAGGAAGTTGAAGTGTTTGCAAAGAGAGTGTAATGCCAAGAGTTTTAGCGTAATAAGGTTTTGCAGTTGGCTTTTTGGCTTTTTCAAAAACAATCATTAGGCTCGCTTCCCAAAACCGACTCAGCATGAAGCGTTACAACATTTCGCTATGAAAACATTGCATTTCATATATATATAAGAATAAAAAGCATGATATCTTGTCCATATATTGAAAATTTTGAGTATTTGTGTTAAGGTCCAGTGGATGTGTGTCCTTGGATGCACTAGTGGATGGCATATAGAGATTAAGTCAATCAGTAACAAAGATCATTCCAAGTTGACTTCTTAACAGAATCAACCTTTCTTCAGTTAATGGTTTTGTAAAAACATTAGCAAGCTGATCATCAGTGGGTACAAACTGTAAATCCATTGTCCCATTCTGAACATAATCTCTTATAAAATGATGTTTAATTTCTATATGCTTTGCTCTAGAATGCATATTGGATTTTTTGAAAGACTTATAGAGGCTTTATTATCACAAAGGATAGGATTTTTACTTTCATAGACATTGTAGTCTTCAAGTTGGTTCTTTATCCAAAGAACTTGAGAGCAACAACTTGCTACTGACATGTATTTTGATTTAGCAGTGCACAATGTTGTTGAGCTTTGCTTCTTGCATATCCAAGTTACTAAGTTGCCACCTATAAAGTGACAACTTCCACTTGTGTTTTTTCTTTCGACTTTATCATCTGCATAATCTGCATCGCAATAGCTTGTTAGTTTGAAACTTTCTCTTCTTTTGAACATAAGACCAAGGTTAGAAGTTCCGATTAGATATCTGAACATAATATCAGGCATGGATGCAAGTTTGAACTTCCTTTAGTTCTTTTTGGAATCTTTCATATAAGCAAACACTGAACATAATATCAGGCATGGATGCAGTGAGATAGAGTAATGAACCAATCATTGCTCTATATTGAGTCCTGTCCACCTTTGTTGATTCCTCGTCTACTTCAAGATATGTAGTGGGATGCATAAGAGTCTTCATCTCTTTTGCATCACTCATGTTGAATTTCTTTAATAATTCTTTCACATATTTGGTCTGATGAATGTAAATGCCTTAGGGTATTTGCTTTAATTGCAATCCAAGAAAGAATTTAAGCTCTCCCATCATGCTTATTTCGAATTCAGTCTACATTAACTTAGAAAAATCTTCACAGAGCATTTCGTTAGTAGCACCGAAAATGATATCATCCATATACACTTGTACTAATAAAAACTGAGAATCATAGTTTTTGCGAAAAAGAATTGTGTCAACCTTTTCTCATTTGAAGCTATTTTTTAAGAAAAATGAACTTAGTTTTTCATACCAAGCTCTAGGAGCTTTTTTAAGTCCATATAGGGCTTTGTTGAGTTTTAAAACATGTTGAGGAAAGGTTTCACTTTCAAATCTAGGAGGTTGTTCAACATAAACTTCCTCTTGGATTAAGCCATTTAGAAATGTGTTTTTTATGTCCATTTGATAATGCTTCATATTGCTATAAGCTGTAAATGAAAGTAAGATGCATATTGCTTCTAAATGTGCAACAGGTGCAAAGGTTTCTTTGTAGTTTTAACCTTCTTGCTGTGAGTAACCCTTAGCAACTACCATTACCTTGTTTCTCATAACCTTATCATTTATGTCTAGTTTATTGCGAAAGACCCATTTTGCTCCAATTGCTTTCTTTCTTTTGGTCATTTGACTAGCTTTTAGACATCATTCTTCTGAAACTGGTCAAGCTCTTCTTACATCGCCTCCACCTCATTGACATCTTGCATGGCCTCATCAATATGTTTGGGTTCCATTTCAGAGATCAATGCAATGTCCTTGTGTTCTTAGTGACAATCTTGTTTGAACACAATCTATTTGATCACATATGATCTGACTTTCCGGATGATTCCTTCTCATTACACTTCCAATGGGTTCTCTTACTTCAGCTTGAGCTTCTTCTTGAGTGGACACTATTATCTCTGGATCCTATCTGGACATGCTAGTTGCTATAGAGCTATCATCCAGTCGTAAATCTGCAAAAAAAATCATCTTGCTTTAATAAATCTTTATCACACTTATGTTCGTCAAATCTTATATGAATGGCTTCTTCAACAACTAAGGTTCTTGAGTTGTACTCTCTAAATGCCTTTGAAGTTTCCGAGCATCCAAGAAATATCCCACAGTTACTTTTCGAATCAAAATTTCCTAGACTATCATTTGTGTTGAGAATAAAACATTTGTATCTAAATGGATGAAAATATGATAAGTTGGGTTTTCGTCCTTTCCCTAGTTCATAGAAAGTTTTTTTCAAGATAGGTCTTATCTAAATTCTGTTTTGAAGGTAACATGCAACATTCATTGCTTCAGCCCAGAAGTGCTTAGGGGTTGAATTATCATTTAGCATGGTTCTATCCATTTCTTGGAGAGATCTATTTTTACTTTCCACTATTCCATTTTGTTGAGGATTTTTTGGTGTTGAAAAATTATGAATAATTCCATTTTCTTCACAGAACAGTTGGAACTTGTCATTTTCAAATTTTCCCTCATGATTACTCCTGATTGAAGTAATGCATACTCTTTTTTCGTCTTGAACACATTTACAAAATTTAAAGATGATATCAAAAGACTCATCCTTGTGGTTTAAGAACATAACCCATGTCCATCTAAAGTAGTCATCCACTACGACAAGTCCATTCCTCTTACCACCGGTGGAAGCAATTCTGGTTGGACCAAACAAATCAAGATGTAATAGCTAGATAGGCCTAGAGGTGGAAACAATGATTTTACTGGTAAAAGATTTTTTAATCTCTTTCCCCTTTGGACACGCCTCACAAAGTAAATCATCCTTATATGACATACTTGGTAGACCTCTTACAAGGTTGTTTTTCGGCAGTTTGGAGTTTAACCTCCAACTTGTATGGCCAAGTTTGCTATGCTATAACCAATGGTTTTCTTTGATAGACAGTAAGCATGACACCTTTTGATTTAAGAGTTCCCCTAGTCTTTATCCCTAGAGATAGCGCCAATTAAGTATCCGATTCAGTTCGGGTTTCAATGGGACTCGTCAACATGCACATCAATTCCTAGAATCATCTGTGAGATGTGCAGGCTCATAAAGCATTCAGTACATAATGCAAATAATGAACTCCAACAATATATTAATGTGAGAAAATTACATCAAATAGGGTTCAATGTTTTCCTCTCCTAGTTAAGAAACCTCATGAAAGACAAGAAAAGAGAAGAGAAAAGGATTTTTCAGTGAAGGTGGTGTGCAGAGATGTTTTCTTGTTGCCGCCTATGCCTCTCTATTTATAGAATCATAGATGTGTTTAATAGAGGCAAATAATCTCCTTAATTTAAAAGATAATATAATCTATACAAGGAAATTATCTCTTTAGCTTATATAATCTATTTTAATTGTTGCAATTATCTACCAAGTGATTTTCTTCATTTATCTTTGAGCTATATCTCCATAATTATCTATGTTTTGAATTAATTCAGTTTCTAAACGCACTTTCTAGTGCGCTCCTCACTTAAGCAAGATATCTTATGTAAAACTTCATCTTCTCTTCTGTTTGAGTTGGCTTGAGCGGCCTATACCTCGCTTAAGTGAGACTACCTTGTAAAATTGTCTTATTTCTCTATAAAACTCACAAAATCATATTAAAAACTTCTAAAATCGTAATTCATATCTAAAATATATTAAAAACTGAAAACATAATGAATTTGATTCAAAACAAGGCCAAAAGTATATTAGTATCAAATAAACGTCTCAAATTGCATAAAATACGTTAAATTTGACGTTTATCATCTTGGCAGAGAATAAAGAGGACCCATCATCACGTAGAACAACACACTCATCCATGTTGAAGGAGACACCATATCCACTGTCACATAATTGACTAACAGTAGATTGTGGTTAAGACCTTCGACAAATAAAACATCATCAATAGAGGGATAAGGGTGAATACCTATCTTACCAACGCCAATTATTCTGCCTCTTTGATTCCCTCCGAAAGTGACTATTCCACCATGATATGGAGTTAGGCATTGGAACATAGACTTTTCTCCCATCATATGTCACGAGCAACCATTGTCCAGGTACCATGACAGGTGTTTATTTCCTACTATCAAGGATATTTGTAACAGAAAAAATTATTTTCTTAGGTACCCAAATCTTTTTGGGTCCTTTTGTGTTAGTTATAAAGAGATTGGGTGAACCCTTCTTAGGAAGATCCCTGCATCTAGACATCACGCGTCCAATTTTTCCACAAAAATAACATACAATTGTGTCCTCATCATAAACATATACCTTCCCATCATATCCATTTCCAAATTTATCTGAAGAACTTCTATAGTATCCTAACAGTTTGTTAAGATTGTCTATTCTATTGCCAAATTTGGATAATGTAGACTTTAAGGTTCTTATTTCCTCATGACGTTTGAAAACATCTTGAGGTTGACCCTTAAGTTCTTGATAATTCAGCAGCTCATTATTCAAGAAACTCACATATTTCTTGTGTTCTTCACATTCCACCCAAAGATTATGTTTACTCATTTTGAGGTCTTCATAATCTTTGTGTTTGTGCACACTTTCTCCAAAGATCACGTCTTTCTTCTTTTTGATGATTATGAAGTTCATTAAGCTCCTTCAAATCCTTTTGAAGATCTTTCAGTTTGTTTTCCAACTCCTGAAAGTTCTTAAGAAGGGTAGCTTTTTCACTGACATTTGTCTTAATCTCAAGACATAACTTGGGATGTTTTTGTTAAGAGTTATGCAAGCTTCACATGTCTGAGTGGTCTTGTCTAGTGAAAAACATCTACTTGATCTTGAAGGGTTTTCTCAAGTTTTAAATGATCTTTGGATAGATTCTTGAAATCACTTCATGGTTTTTATAAGATTTTGAGAGAATAGATGAGTTAGATTAAAGCTCGTGATAAGTTTTTCTAAGAGATTCAGGGTCATCAAAATTTACCACATCTTCCTGGTCTGACTCAGACTCTTTAGAAGTTGTGTCCACCATCAGACATATGTTGGCCTCTTCGTGATCTTCATCAGACGAGGTAGCGTCCAAGTCCTCACACATGCTCATAAGCCCTTTCTTTTCTTTAGTCTTAAAGAATTTCTTCTTATCTTGACTTTTCTCTAGATTTAGACATTCAAACTTGAAATGTCCAAGCTTTTTGCACTCATAGCAAACTATGGAGCTTTTTCCTTTTTCCTTCTTGTCTCGGGGCATTCTTCTTGAGGAGTTTCTCCACTTGGACCCACTTTTGTTTCTCCTCATCTTGTGGATTTTGCGAGAGATGGCGGCATCTTCGTCTAAGTCTGCTTCAAATTTATCATTAAATGAATCATTGACTTTAAGTGCTTTGGAAGAACTTCTTCGGACTTTTTCTCTGGATGATGATTCTTTCTTGTTCTTCTGACTATTGAGAGCTAGAGACTTTTCTCTTCTGAGACCTTCGTCTTCTTGGAGCTCTTGTTCATGAACCTTGAGGGTACCAACAATTTCCTCAAGAGACATAGAATCTAGATTCTTTAAGGCTTTTAGTGCTGCTATCTTTGGTCTCCACTTCCTAGGTAGACTTCCCAAATTTTTTTCAACGTGGTCATAATTATCATGAGCTCTATCTAAGGATCTTAGTTCACTAAGAATGGCTTGACAACATCTGAACATACATTGTATGTCTTCATTTTCTTCCATGGAGAAGAGTTCATACTTATGGGTGAGGAGACTGAGTTTGTTCCTCTTTACCTATGACGTGCCTTCATATGTTATAGCCAGAGTGTCCCACATTTGTTTCGTACTTCCGAAGTTGTGTACCTTGGTGTACTCTTCTTCTGAAAAAGTGCACAACATCACATTCCAAGCCTTGGAGTTTAGCAAAAATCCGAGCTTTTGTTGCTCTGTCCAATGACTTCTAGGAATCTCATTCAGTCGGTCATCATATGGAATATAATCTCTGTTTTCCACCATGTCCCATAGATATATATGAATCGATTCAAAATGGGCTATCACAAGCTTCTTCCAGTAGTCATACTTTATCCCTCTAAATAGAAGTGCTTTGTTGGTAGTGAATCCTTCTTCCATATCTTTGATATATAGGATCTTTTCCTTAGTATTGTCAGATACTTAACCCTTGACACCAAGCTCTGATACCAACTAAATTTGCAAGAAACACGCTAAAAAGGGGCGAGGTAAGTAGTGTGTATATCAAAGATGTAAAATTTTCACGATATAAAAGATAATATAGATGATATGGTGTTAAACATTGGTTATCCACTAAGGATAAAACAAATATATAATGAAGAATAGTATGGTCGTCCAGTGATAGATAAAAGGTTCTTAAAATAGTTTTTCAAATAAACACTCGGTGTTAAAAGGTGATAGGAAGTGTAATAAGAATGCTTAATAAACCTTTATGGAGAGAAGTAGAAACAATTGGTTTATATTGGTTCGCTCAACCCGAGCTATGTCCAATTCTCCTTTACTCACTAGTAAAGGGTTCCATTAATCAAAACTTGATTACAAAACAAATATTCTAACCTATCACTCTTGACTTTACAAGTATTTTTAACACCACTAGACTAGTACCTTCTTAGACTCCCCTTGAATCTAAGAACCTAAGAATTGTTTAACACTAAACCACTCTTGGCTTTCACAAACAAATGTTTGAATGAATATAGGTATTCTTAACACTCAAAGAGTGAATATACAATTAAGCACAAATACAAAATAACTTTGCTTCGCAAAGAATAAACAAATGAAAACTATGTATAATCGTCTACTGATTTTAGCAGAGTTTTGCTTCACGTATTTTCTTGCGCTCTAGTTCTATCTTTTTTGTTAGTTGCTTCATTGAGGAAGATAACCTTTTATAGACTCCAGAGAAAGATCTATTACGGATCAACGTCAATATCTTGAAAGGATCTTTGTCTCACACTGAAGAATAAGGCGACATGTGAAGCTGTGAGTGGCAAGGATTTATCCATAGTAAAGACAACGTCATGTGCTTTCTGTCCGCAGTGAAAATGACCTTTAAGGAAATATTTTGTGGAAACCTTCTATTCTCTTCTATATTTTTATTTTCTTAAATTCAAACTTTAGTTATTCAAAAATAAGAGAGGCAAATAGAATTTGAATAAAACAATACATGTGCACTTCTCTTTTTCGTCATACCTAGTTTTTGATATTGGACGTGCAAGTTTACCTTAAGACAATATGTTATATTGATTTACACAAGAGTGGACACTCATGAAATATAAAGTGTTGGACGCTAGATTAAAATAGAGTATACTTTCTATAGTTGTAAAAGATACTAAATGTTGTTAATTCCTTAATATGACTTGAAGTGGATGAGACACGTGATTGTTCAAACCTAACACAAAGTACAAAGAGGTTTGAAGTAATTGATGGGTCAGCGAACGACTGATACCATACATTCTTAAAACTAAATATCTTTTATAATGATTCTAAAACTTTTTATTATAAAAAATATATATTTTTTATAAGAAAAAAAATAGTATAGTAAAAATTTAAAATTTTCAGTTAAATTTTATTTATTAACTAGCATAAAATACTGCAAAATATTTATTTATTCTTATACTCTTTTATAGATAAAATTCTTCATTCATTTTTCATTTATATTTATCCAAAAAAATTATCTTTTTTTTATTACTTCCTCCTTTATTGTTTTTTCATTTCTAATTCAAATAGAATACGAGTATTTGTTATAAATATTATAAGCAAATAAACAATTGTTTGAGTTTATGGTTTTCTTTCTAAAAATTTATATTCGTATTTTCCTTTGTATATCCTAAATTCACATAGAAACATCTTTTCCCTGTGGGAGTTGACTTGATGCCTGCAGTGTTTCATATTCACTCCGAGTGCGTACGGATCAACGTGGGCAGCCCTGGCTTAGCAGTGGCTGTGACCCGTCCCTCGTGGGGGTGCAGGACACGATTGATTAGTTAGGTGGTCCCTTTTTATAAATTATAGTAGTACTATTTATAGATTATAGAAAAAAACTTATCTTTTTTTTAACGTTTTTAAATTATTTATTTTAAAAAATAAAATTATGAATATAATTTATGAAAAAAATATGATTTTATGATTATATAATTGTAAATCAATTTTACGCTAAAGTATATTTTTAGTCCTTAAAAATACAAAAATATTTGCATTTAGTCTCTGCATTCTCATAAAATTAAAATATATTATTTTTTGTTTTAGATGTTAGTTCTGAACAAATTTTAATTTTATGAGACTCAAAATTTTACAATGATAAATTTTAAATATTTTGATATTTATAGAAAAAAAATATATTTTAACCTAAATTTTAACTAATAAAGAAGAGAATAATGAAAAGAATACTAGAAATGTTAGAATTTTTATTTGACGCGTCTACGGTGGTTAGACGATTGCAGGGTGGTAGTTGAGAGGGGTTAAACTTTAGTGAACGTTGACTAAGATGAGCTATTGAATGCATGTTTGTGCAGACATTTCCAACAAAGTTTGCATCGTTCTGAGACACAAAACGCAAAAGAACGAAGTTTATTACATATGCGTTTTATTCATTGGGATTTGTGTGACTAGATTTTCAACTCAAAAACAATCATGCTCTGAGTAGAAGGAGGAAAATGAGTTTCTTGAAGCCCACTCATGGGCCTGATACGTGGGCCAATTCCAAGCCCATTTTTTTGTTTTTTGTTCCAAAAATTATCTATTTATTAATTTGGGATATTAAGAAATGATTGGGCACTAAAAATTATTTAATTAATCTAAGACTTAATTTTGGGATTTTCAATGTTGCACTCTCAAATTTTAGACCTCAAAAAAAATTATTGACCTCAATTTATCATTTTTTTCTAGTTTGGGATATTCTCTCTGCATTGTGTCACTATTGTTGATGAATTAATTTGAGGTCATTATATTATTTTATAATTATACATGATAAAATTTTCACTCTCTTTTGTGCATATTTTATTTTTCCTTAATTTGCATTACTATATAACACTCCTATTGTGGGATATAGTGATTTGAAGTTGTGTGATTAGTTATACAATTATTATGCATGATATAATTGTGAATTTTGTGATAAACATAATTTTCTCTTAATTTACAGAATTGTAATTGTAATCTCATCTATTATGGGTACATTTATGTGAATTTTGTGTTGATTCGATCACATTAATAGTAATTATATTCTATCGGCATATTGTTGTTAATGTGATTTGTTGTTCCACAATGTACTTCCCTTTGCTTATGTTAATTAATTTCTTAGTATCCTAGTGGTATTAGGATGTTGGTCATATGAGTTACACATTACATTGTATTGTTGTCTCATTTGCTTAGGGGCTCTATTTTGATTGAACTTTTTCTTTGAAGTCACATAATGTTGAGTGATATTTAATTTTTCTCCCTAATTTTGGCAAAACTTTGAATGAGACAAACTATGAGACATAAACTTTTCCTTGGGCACTCTTTATTTTTAGTCACATTTTTTTTCCTTTTTTGTTATTATTTGGGTCAAAGATTATCTATTTTAAATTTTAAATTAAATGAACTTATATAGTGAATTGCATATTACTTTGTCATTTGTCTACATCAAATAAATTTAAAATAACATAATTTAATGTTTTGATATACATTGTATTTTTTTCACTACTACATTGTTTAAATCTAGACCCGTTTATTATTTTCTTAATTTATGACAAATATGTGCCCAATATATCTTCTTTAATCATGTACCTTGGTCAGAATTTTTTGGATTTTAATAAAAATAATATTTGTTTTATAAAGTGAATGAGGAAATTGTGCATTATTTTAAATATTTTATGTCAAGTTAATCCAAAGTCTAGATTAAATTCTATGTTGCCTTATTGTTGAAGTGTTCATTTGTAAAATCTTTGTACTATACAGGATCCACAAAATATACGTGTCATGTTACGTGGCACTACGAGACACACATCAACCCTTCATGTCAGCCTTGGCACAGGAGCACAAACGCCCAACCCTTAGCAGCTAGGCTCCCCAACCAACAGGTTGTATCTAACCTATTATTATTTCAATATAATGTCATCCCTTTATCTCTTTCAGGTATTCAATTACCTACAAGGCTACACATTATCTACAAAGTATAATTATCTACTAGCTTTTATCTCTAAGCTATACATTATCTCTAACTTTATCTATAAGCTATTGGCTATTATCTATAAGTTGGTAATTGTCTACAAGGGCTATAACAACCCCTATAAACAAGGACCCGCAACTCCCTCTGCACACTATAAGTACCATGTTCCCTCTACTTTCTTGACACACCAACGAGCATACGCAACTCACACATTCATTCATACTCACTTGAGATGAACACATTCACACCTACTCGTATACTTATTTTCTCTAACTCTCCTAACTCATATACTTACTTGAGCATCAGAGTCTTTCGTTTTGTAGGTCCCCCCTCTATCCTCTTAACAAAGGTCACTCTCTAGCCAACGTGTGAAGTCCTAGAGCCCACCTTAGCCACATCCACCCTGACATCACTCAGCTTTGGATTTTGGTAAGTACATTTGGCACCCACTGTGGGGCTACAGTAAAACATGCCTTGTGGTCTCTCGTTTTCTCTCTCTTTAGCACCCATGGTCAGCACTCGGTCTAACCTTATACATGAGACCCATTTCAAAGGAATCCTCCTTCAACAACCATGCTAGATATTGATACTCTCCAGCAACTCCAAAATCGCATTGCGGAGATAGAGCAACACCATGAGGAGGAGTTGAGAAAGCTAAAAGTTGACCACAATTAGCCGAAGGCTCGTTTTAGACGCCCTCACGAAGACGAGCACTTTACTCATACATTGCCTGAGCACACTCAAGGGGAATAACACCCCCGACACACAGTCAACACTCAAGATGATCCAAGTTTCTCCCACATCCACAGTCTTGCAGGGTGGACCACTCGTCAACACCCCTTCATCGACCGCATCATGGAAGCTGCCATACTCCCAGGTCGGAAACCACTCAACCTGGAGCGGTATGAGGGGACCACCGATCCAAATGAACATCTAGAAGCTTTCCTGACCCAGGCAAACTTGTACACTAATGATGATGCAATCCTGTGTCATGTCTTCCCAATGTCCCTCAAAGGGATGGCATTAACTTGGTACAGTGGACTTCCTCCAAGGTCCAGAAATAGCTTTGACACTCTTGTCGAGCGTTTCAATGTGCAATATGCAACCAGCCGATCACATCATATGACATCTACCGCGCTAGCTAGTCTGCGACAAGTAGATGATGAATCTCTATGCAAATTCATGGATAAGTTTGGACGCATTGTCATTCAGATCCAAAATCTTAACCAAGAGGTAGAACTACACTCCATGCTCCTCACTTTAAGGTCTGGCAAGTTTGCGAACAGTCTATGCAAAAAGCCCCTAGTATCATGGACGAGATGCGCAAATGAGCCAAAGGCTACATTCAGATGGAAGAAATGTTCAGATTCAGTAATGAAGTCAGACAAGCCAGACAAATGCATGACAAGTGAGAAGGAAGCACCAAGGCCAACTCACACAAGTCGGACAAGAGGCACAAGCCGGACAAGCGCTGGCTTCTCCCAAAAGGGCACAGGTACGAGCATTACACACCCCTAACGGCTAATCACACTACAATCCTTGAGGAAGCTTTCAACTTGGAGGTACCCATCAGGCTACCTCTGATGAAACCTCCCAGGACGAGGTTAGACGCGACCAAATACTACAAATACCATCATAGTATCAGTCACAACATAGAAGACTGTTGGGTCCTGAAGAACAAAATAGAAGAGCTCATACAGGCTAGGTATCTAGCCTAGTTTGTTAAGTGGCTGGACAACTACCAAGCAGAAGCGAGACTTGGAGGACACCAAGAGGAGCAACATAGGAATCACAATGCAGAAAAAGAAGAGACAGAGTAGACGATAGAGGAAGATAGAGACACAACCATCCAAGATATGATCGACAACCTCCACAAGAACAAGAACCCGCCCAGCAAATAAAATGGGTGATCAATAGCAGATTCTCCTACGGTGGATAATCCAGCCAATCCCGCAAGCGCCACTTCCCCACCATCCTGGACATTGACATCAACTATGTTGATACACCATCACCACGAAGTCTCCCTCCTATCACTTTCACGGATAAAGACTTCAAGGGTATCAACCTCATCAATCAAGACGACCCCATGGTTGTCTCTATCATAATCGCTAACTTCATGGTATCCAAGGTCTTATCAACCAGGGCAGCTCCACTTATATGTTATACTGGAAGACATTCCAAAGACTTGAAGTTTCGAATAACACCATCTAACCTTACACTGATCCATTCCTCGGCTTTGCAGGGGAGCGAGTAAAGACCAAAGGCTATGTCAACCTTATGACTACCTTTGATCAAGGCCCATTTTCCATGAGCTTTACAATCAAGTATCTAATCATCGAAGCAATCACCTCTTACTTTGATTTGATTGGCAGAAAGACACTCTACGAGCTCGGAGCCATCGTCTCCACGCCACATCTAAAGATGAAGTTTCCCACCTTGACGTGAGAGATCGTGACTGTCAAGGCAGATCAAAAGCAAGCACGATAATGCTACACAGAAAGCCTGAAGGTGACACCTTATCCTCCCAGCAGGGAGCCTACTAAACTTCACCCCATAGTGGATGGTACCACTTAGATCATGAGCGTGGACAAAACGTCTCCAATCCAAGCCCTGACCGTCTACCAAGTAATTCTGGACAAAAGATTCAACGTAAATTCGTGCAACAACACTTCTGACAGAGGCCCAAAGCCTATTGAAGAGCTATTCAAGCAGCAGCTCAGACCCAAACCCGGGTAGTGCACGCAACTCAGTAGGGACCTCACTAGCCATGAGCACAAATGCATCACTGACGTCCTGCACAGGAACACAGACTTGTTCGCTTGGCAGCCATCTGACATGTTGGGAATCCACCCCAGCGTTATCTACCACAAGCTCGCCATCTGTCCCAAGGCAAAACCTATATCACAAAAGAAAAAGAAGATGGGAGAAGAACGACACAAAGTTGTTAGAGAAGTCAGATATTCCATCTGGCTTGCCAATGTCATCAAGGTCAAAAAATCCAACAACATATGGTGAATATGCATTGACTATATTGATCTAAATAGGAAGTGCTCCAAATATGCATACGCTCTGCCTATCATTGACAGGCTAGTCGATGGAGCGTATGGGTTCTAGGTGCTAAGCTTCCCGCACGCTTACTCTAGATACAACTAGATTAGGATGCATGCTTCAGATGAGAATAAGATGACATTCATCACTGAAGGTGTCAACTTCTGCTACAAGGTCATACCCTTTGGCCTTAAAAATGCAAGCGCTACATACCAGAGATTGATGGACCGAATTTTCAAGCAACAGATCGGACGAAACGTCGAGGTCTATATTGATGACATGGCCATCAAGTCTCAGAGCATATCCCAACACGAGACAGACCTGGAAGAGGTCTTCGGAGAGCTCCACAAATATGACATGCGCCTCAACCCAAAAAAATGTACTTTCGGGGTCAACTAAGGCAAGTTCCTGGGCTTCATGATCCCGCATCGGGGAATAGAAGCCAATCCCGACAAATGCACTGCTATCTTGGAGATGCATAGTCCTACTAACATCCAGGAAGTCCAGAAGTTGAATGGAAGAATAGCATCCTTGTCCAAGTTTCATCCCAAGCTCGTTGAAAAAGCAAAGACATTGTACAAATTGCTCAAGAAAAATGAGCCATTCATGTGGGATGAAACCTGCGAACAAGCCTTCTTAGCCTTCAAGAAGATTATTCCTACACTGTCGGTCCTGAGTTGACCCAGGCCAGGAGTACCCCTACTCATATATCTCTCAGTAGCCGATGAAGCCGTTAGCTCAACCCTTGAAGAAAGGAAGCACCAACTCCCTATCTACTTCACTAGCTGTGTACTCCATGACGCCAAGAAGTGCTACCAAATGATAGAAAAGGTGGCGTTAACACTCAATACCTCAGCCCAGCGACTTAGATGCTACTTTCAAAGTCATCAACTGGTAGTCAAGACGAACTACCCCATTAAACAAGTTTTGTGAAATCCTGAAGTAGCAGGGAGGATGATGGCCTGGTCCATAGAAATTTTAGAATTTGATATCTAGTATGAACCCCATGGCCCCATGAAGACACAGTTCATGTCATACTTCTTGGCTGAATTTGCCAGGAACGACCAAACCACCCTAGACTGGTGGAGCCTCTACGTTGACAACGCATCCAACGTGAAGGGGAGTGGGGTAGGAATCATCCTTTTAGGTCCCGACAATGTTACCCTAGAGCTATTCCTCAAGCTCAACTACAAAGCCTCAAACAATAAGGTCGAGTACGAGGCATTCATTGCTGGTCTAAAACTAGCAAGAGAAGTCAGGGCCAAAAAGCTATGATGCTACACAGACTCGTAGCTTTTCCAGGGACAAGTTGCCAATAGATACTAGGCCAAGGAGACAGTCTTGCTCAAGTACTACCACATTGCCAAAACTCTCATTGACAACTTTGAATGCTTTGACATGTACTACATACCTAGGGAGAGCAACACCAGAGCAGACTTGCTCTCTAAGTTGGCCAACACTAAAAAGACCAGGCACCTCAAGACTATCATCCAAGAGATGCTCCAAGCTTCCACCATAGACATAAGAAGTTGTGGCTGGAGAAGAGGACGAACCAGACTGGATAACCCCTACAAGAATTTACTAATTCGGGGGGGGGGGGTGTTTCCATCAGATGAGAATGAAGTCTGATGCTTGAAATGGAAGATCAGCTACTACATCATCCTTGATGGCGAGCTATTCAGAAAAGGGTTGATAGTGCCCTTGTTAAAGTGTCTAAATAGCCAATAGACAGACTATGTCATGAGAGAACTCCACGAAGGAATTTGAGGTCTCCATAGACGGGGATGATCCCTTGCAACAAAGATGGTGTGTGCTGGCTACTATTGGCCAACACTCAGGGCAGACACCCTTGACTTTACAAAGACATGTAGGCGATGCCAAGAGTTTGTAGACATTCCACGCACCCCTCTTGACAATCTCCATAGTCTGAGTTCCCCTTAGCCTTTTTCCATGTGGGGAATGGATATGCTGGGACCACTACTAAAGGCCCCAAGAGCAGTTAAATACCTATGAATGGCAATCGATTACTTCACCAAGTGAATCAAGAAAAGACCACTGCGAGAGATTACGACCCAATGAGGTGGAGAAGTTCACCTAGAAACACCTCATATGCAGATATAGCCTTTCATATGCCATTGTCACCGACAACAACACCTAGTTTAAAGCTCAAACCTATAAAGACTTCCTGACGAGGCTAGACATCAATCACCTTGTCACCTCTATCGAGCATCCTCCTCAGACAAATGGTCAGACAGAGGCGGCCAATAGAGTCATCCTGAGGGCCCTGCGCACGAGACTCAATAAGTCTAAGGGCCTATGGAAATAGGAACTCTGCAATATACTCTGGGCCTACCATTGTTCATCCCAAACAACGACCAATGAAACTCCTTACTGACTCACATATGGTACAAACACCATGATTCCCGTTGAAGTCGGGGAACCATCAACAAGGAGATTGTTGTTCCAACAACAACAAATTGAAGAAAACATGAGGGTAGAACTCAAGACAACAAACGAAGTCCAAGAAATGGCCAAGATCAGGGAAGAAGCTACCAAGCTCCAAGTAGCGAGGAGATACAACACAAAGGTTCAACCGCGAGCCTTTCAACCTGGTGACCTCATATGGCGAGTTCGAGGCGAAGCCAGAAAAGACCCCTGAGCGGGAAAGTTTGGTCCTAACTAGGAAGACCCATTCAGGGTCACAACAAGCCTAGACAACAGAGCGTACAAACTACAGGAACTGGATGGCAAAACAATTCCAAGAACATTGAACATCACCCACCTAAAGTTTTACTTCAGTTGGCCTAATGCAAAACCAGATGTTGTACTCTTTTTTCCTACTCTAGTCTTTTGTTCCAAAAGAGAAAAATCAGGGTTTTGGCTTGAGAGGTTTTAACGAGGCACATTTGGGATAATGAAGGGAATTTGTACTCAATCAAATACATTGAATAAAATTTTACATCCCTTTATTTTCATAATTTTCTTGTATCTTCAAGACAAGTACATCCATGGTCACAGCTCCACAGGCTCGTCAAACCCAAGGGCCGCCCTTGGTGAGTTTCACCAAAATCCAGGACGAATGTGTCGTTGATTGTTTCTCAAAAGGGCTCGCAAAACCCAAGGTCCGCCCTTGGTAAGTCCTACAAGCTCACGCACCACGTTCCTAATACGTGTCACTCTGCAAGTGATAGGTATGCAAGAGAATGACACTTGCGCTAGGCTCATCAAACCCAAGGTCCACCCTTGGTGAGTCTTTCTAAAACCCAGGACGAAGAATTCCTTGGTCAATTCTCCAAATGCACCAAGTCTTCAGTATGTGCCACTCTACGAGTGACACGTATGCAAGAGCACGACTCCACATCTCCAATGCATGTCATTCCATGAGTGACACGTATGCAAGAGCACACTACCACGACTCTAGTATGTGTTGTTCCACGAGTGACATGTATGCAAGAGCATATCACCACGTCTCTAGTATGTGCCACTCCATGAGTGACACGTATGAGAAAGCATGCCACGATGTCTTCAGCATGCATTACTCCACGAGTGACGGGTATGCAAGAGTATGGCACCACATCTCTAGTATGTGTCATTCCACGAGTGACACGTATGCAAGAACATGCCACCACGTCTCCAGTGCGTGCTAGTCCACAAGTGACACATATGTAAGAGCACGACACCATGTCTCTAGTACATTTTATTCCATGAGTGAAACATATGTAAGAGGATGCAACCACGTCTCTAGTACGTGCCACTCCATGAGTGACACTTATGCAAGAGCATAACACCATGTCTCCAGTACTTGCCATTCCACAAATGACATGTATGCAAGAGCATGCCATCACGTCTCTAGTACGTGCCACTCCACGAGTGACATGTATGCAAGAGCATAACACCACGTCTTTAGTAGGTGCCACTCCATGAGTGACACTTATGCAAGAGCATGCCACCAATCTCTAGTATATGTCACTCCACGAGTGACATGTATGCAAGAGCTCGGCACCACGTCTCTAGTACGTTTTACTCCACTAAGTAACATGTATACAAGAGCACAACATGTGTGCTACGCACACTAAGATCGTTAAACCCAAGGTCCACTCTTGGTGAGTCTCACCAAAATCTAGAATGGCCACGTCTCTTGTCAATTATCCCAAGGCTTGTCAAACCCAAGGTCTACCCTTGGTGAGTTTCACAGGTTCACAAAACCCAAGGTTCGTCTTTGGTAAGCCTCGATGCAGCTCTACAGGCTTGTCAAAACCCGAGGCAAACACATCCCTTATCTAAGGCTCATTAAACCCAAGGTCCACCCTTGGTGAGCCCTTCTTTTGCTAAGTTCCATCTCTATAGGAACTCAAGGTACACAAGGTCTACCCTTGGCAATCTTTTCTATTCTTAACTTTTATTTATGCAAGAATACAAGAACATATAAAACCCAAGGCCCGCCTTTGGTACGCACTCCTACAAAACCCAAGGTCTACCCTTGGTAAGCACTCTTTCAAAACCCAAGGCACCCTCTTGGTTAGCTTACTCCTTAAAAACCATGTCAACCACAGTCAAAGGTCCAGATTCCACAAGACGAACTACCACCATAATGGTCGGCAAGACCTATAATCAGGAAAAAGTCATACCAACTCCTCACAACTATCAGGGGAGAAGCTCCATAGGCCAAGATGACCAATCACCATATTGGTTGACAAGACCTTCAACCAGGTGCAAATCACACTAACTTTTCACAAGCATCAGAGGAGAAGCTCAGCAAAGAAGCACCACTACATAAGTGACAAGACCTTTAATGAAGTTGAAATCAAACTTGAGATGATTTCATCTACTTCTTTACTTTGCATAAGACCACCAAAGTCTTGCCTCCACATCGACAAGGTCTTGCTTCCTATGTCGTCAAAGATTCCACTCTCACCACAACGACATATTCATACTACCACAAGTAACAGAGCATAGCATAGACAAAGGAAAATACAAAAGACATACATATGGTGCAAAACTCATCAACAAAGGAAAATAGATTCATTATCAAAAGAAAAAGAAGAACAAATTGTCATAATTACGAGGCCTATACGGCCAAAATCCAACAACGAAGAAAAGAATAAAATAAATAGAAAATAGCCTAAACATTGGCATCATTAGCACCCTACTCCTCTCCAGCCTCCTCCTCAGCAACAATATCGTCCTCGTCAAGCAAAAAATCATCCTTCACGTCCTTGAAAGGGTCAAAAAGACCTAAGTCAAGGTTCTTGGCAAAGAACCTGACCTGCCTGGTGACCATTTGAAAGCCTTTTTCATGCTGCTCCACAACTTCCTTCTTGTGCATTATCATTTCCTCCTCAAGCTCCTTGCTGGCCTCCCTCTCCTTAGCCACCCGCAACTCGGAATCCTTCAGCCTGGACTCCGACTCTTTCAATTAGGCCTCTAAATCAGCAACCAACTTGGCAAGCTTGTCCCTCTCTATCGCAATGCCTTCCACCTTGCCAGCCAAGTCCTTTCCCTCTTCCTGCAAACCCTTGCAGTGTGTGGATAGTTCATCACTGTCCAACCTTGTGCATAGCAACTTGGCCAAGACACTGCCAACCTTGGAAGATAGTTGGTGGTTCGACCTCACAACTTCAGCAAAGGTGATGATGGCTTTAGCTACCTTAGGGCGCTCCTATCTCTAACTGTGGGAGTAGTAGCCCTCTATTTGGCAACCTCTGTCTCCAAGGACAACACCTTGCGTAGAGCCTCTTGGTGCCACTGTCCGTTCTCCTCCAGAATCGCTAAACTTCTCTAGAGGAACACTTTGGCAAAGTCCGTAGCGTTCTGCACCCCAGCTGACTGGATGAGGTTTCTATCAAAGCTTGACACAAAGCCAGTAAGGGTCTTCTGCTTTGGTTTGTAATTCGCACTCCACAGTGAATCAACATCGTTGGAGGTGTGTGGGTGATCCAAGGAGACATGGGGACGAGAAAACGAGGAAGGCGACGATGCTACCAACATGATAGAGGGTGGAACTGATGGAGCTGAAGCAGGAGGAGGCGACATCACAGGAGCATTAGTGGTCGCCGCACCGACACTCAGCAAGGGTGTGACAACGGTGGATGAAGATGCCGCAACAGAATCGGCTAAAGTAGTCAACGCATTAACTCTAGCAGCAAGAGTAACCTCTTGAGCAGGTATGACAAGAGGAGGTGGAGGAGCATGAGTAACAACAACAACAACAGCGGAAGCAGGAGCCTTGATAGCCGCTGGAGTCGGAGGCACATCTTACAAACTTGGAGAGTGACCTAAACTAGGTGTCAACCCTGCAACTTTCCTCAAGACTCAAAGGCTCAAGGGGGCCTTCGACTTTTTGCAGCCCAATCCCTAGCACCACCATCTTGCTTCATCTTGGCCAAAATAGAGGAAAGGGCACTAGGGGAGACCTTAAAAACACTAGCAACAGGGCCAACCTCACCAACAGGTTGACCCCTTCTCTAGTAGTAGAGGGGACAGTGGATAGTGGTGTAGTCCCACCAATAGGTCTGACTTGCCTCACAAGGGGCCTCCAAGCGAAGTCACCCATAATTCTTGCAAAATAAGCAACAACAATGCGACAAATATCAATTCAAGTCACAATGCAGTTCAGACACAAAGAAGGAAGACAAGAAAAGGTAAAACATTTATCGTCCAAGGCAGCGAGAGGATCACTCACAGAGGGAAGAGACAAAATGGTCCGTGCATCCAACGAGGACGACAGTTGTTCCAAAATAGCTTTGTCGACCCTCTCCATAAGGGTCAACAAATCCTTGTCAAATGACTTGAACCTGGTGGGGTCAGAATGCCAATAGAACGGGAAACGGGCTCCCTATCCCTGTTAAACATAAGTGGCAAACCATCAGCCACGACATCAAAAGCTAGGACCTTGAAGAAATGGTCCTTTAAGTGGCGAAAGACGTTTGAGTCAAACTCAAACAACTTTTTGGACACGCTATTCAAGAAGACCCATCCAATCTTGCCAGTCAGCTTCATCTGGAAGAAAAACAGGAAGACTGGCACACTTGGCCAGATGTTGAAGAAGGGGCACAAAATCTCAAAGGCCCTCACAATAACCCAACTGTTCGGGTGGATTTGGGAAGGGGCCATGTTCAAGTGCTTAAGAAGAGCATACTGAAAAACGGTCAAGGGAAGAATGAGACCCAAGACCTCAAACAGACATTTGTACATAAAGAAGAAGGGTAGATTGCCCAACGCCACCCTCAATCACTCCCCCAAGCTTGGACGACTATCTTGCAGGCCTCAAGATTTACCAACTTTACTTGGCATTGCAAAGCAATGACACTTGCCGCAGAGGTGAAGGAGTACTTATACTTTAGAACATCGTCCCTCACCTATTCATAGCCAGCAATGACAGGTGGGGATGATGGCGACCCAATGCTATGGCTACATTGCACGTAGGGAAACGTCCTAATGTCCCTACCATTTCTCCTTGCTCCCCCAGAAGCAAAAGGGAGAATAATCACCATGACCGGGACAGGCTCCCTGCCTGGGGAAGAAGCAGAAAGTCATGGCCTCCCGCGGAGGCGAGAGGTGCCTCCACCAATGCGGCGTGAAGCCCTCAATCTCTCTGAGGAAGAGAATTCTTTGTCGAAGGCACCATGAAGAGTATCATCCGAGGAGGAACCACCAATGGAAATGACCTCCCAGTCCATTAGGGGTTGCTGAATCGAACCCCCAAAATCACTACCACCCATGTCGATGGTGGAATCAGACATAATAAAGACATTGCCAGGGAAAGAATACCTTGAATATTAAAGAAGATGAATGAAGAAGAAAAGGAATCACAAGAAGCAAGCACGAAAGCAAAGAAAATTTGAGAAAGAAGACAGAAATTCAAAGTGACTGTGGTTACGAATCAAATGTCCACTCCATTTAAATAGGAGACAGACACTTAGATAATTGGCAGGAGCTGAAGTAGTACCCTAATTTTTTGCACTACGACGCAACCCCACTTACCCATGCATCACATCTCCAGTACGTGCCCACTCCACGAGTGACACGTATGCAAGAGTATTGCACGTGCAGCACACACACCCGTGGAAACGGACAAAACGTAATGTCTATCGTTAATGTACTCTCCAACGGTCAGAAAAGGGAATAGTTGTCAAATACAGAGGTTTCCCTCACCTAACATGTCAGACCTTGCCTGCAAAATTAGAAGCATGTCCACCTCGAACAACTTGACAGAGGCATCCCGAACAACACTTGTCCAGGCTCGGGGGCGTGGCAAGCTTGACATATCTACATTTCCCACGATTGTCAAGGTTAACATCCTTGGCACTGGACAACACTTGTCCACACTTGGGGGCTCGACAAACTCGTCACCCTCCTACTTGTCTAGGCTACTACCCCAAACATCAAACAAACTCCCTCGACACTGGATAACCTATTTCGCCCGCAAGTTAGTGTGGAGCTTGGGGGGCTTATGTACTATCCAGGATTCACAAAATACATGTGTCATGCTACATGGCACTATGAGACACACGTCAACCCTCCATATTAGCCCTGGCGCTGGAGCACGAACGCCAATCCCTTAGTAGTCGGGCTCCCCAACCAATAGATTATCTCTAATCTCTTATTATTTCAATATAATGTCATCCCATTATCTCTTGGCTAGCATTCAATTATCTACAAGGCTACACATTATCTACAAGGTACAATTATCTACTAGCTTTTACTCTAAGCTATACATTATCTCTAAATTTTTCTATAAGCTATCGACTGTTATCTACAAACCGATAATTATCTACAAAGGCTGTAACAACCCCTACAAACAAGGATTCGTAGCTCCATCTGCACATTACAATGTTGATAATCAACAACAATCATATTTTACCAAGACATGCTTATCAATTGGTAAAATACAATTGTTGATTATCATAATTCTTTTGGCATAAATGTTGATGATTTGTATAATTATATTATAGTGATGGTAGTTACACCCTATTGGTGTGTTATTATTAATATAATTTGTTGAGATAGAATGCACCATTTGTCTTACACTTATATCAAATATTTGTTTTGCGTACTCTGTTATATTGGAGTTTTTAATGAAATAAGTTTTTTTGTGCATTATAGTATTATATTTCTTATTTATTGTGTTTTGAGATTCTTGAAAGAGATCTCAATAAATAAAAAATTCTCTCTAAAGAGGCATACATTTTTTGTCTTTAGTATGTGATAATTTACGACTCATGTTTTCTTTGGTGTTTCATACTAGCCTCTTTGTCTAACTTTATTAATTGGGCTTTTTTTTTTCTTTTAAGCAATGAAATATTATTTTAAAATGTTGCATTTGCATATCATGAAGAAAATTTGTTTAGTGAAATACTTTATAAAACAAATTGTTATCATATGGGTAGTGTACATACCCTATCAGTATGACATTACTTGATATGATTCCAGTGTGATAAAAAAAATAGTTTAATTTTGTTTAGCCCTTTGGGAAATTTTTCTTGAAATCATTAAGTCAATTGTTTTTTCGTTATCGAGTGGAGGATTCTACATATTGAAAGTAATGTCCTATAAATGGAATGCATTGATACAGGATCTCTATCTCAAATGCCCAATTAATCATATATGAGCAACCTAATTTAGTAGTCTTAATAAAATATTTTGTTTTTTTATTACATATTATTTGTGATCACTTTGTTGTTGGGACCTACATTAAGGATTCTGTGTTGGTCTCTTAGAAAATATTATTTTGAGTGCTAACTCTCTATTGTCACATATTATTAGTGGACAATTCTTGTCAAGACAATATAGGAATGTCAAATTTAAAGAGATTAATTTCTCCATACTAATTGTTGCTGATACTATTTTTGGAATTTTTTTAAAGCTATATTATTTGGGATATTTAGATAAACCTATGTCCATTATAGTTTGTAATGAGAGTTAGAGACTATTTGTTATTATATCCTTAATATTTGTTAAATATAGCTCCAATGTACTTCTGCTGTGTGTAACCAAATCTTTCACTCAAGTCTGTTGATATTATTTATAATTGTAGCACTTGATTTTATGTTTTGAATGAGTAATTAAAAATTTGCAAATGACCCCATACTTTACTATCAAATATTAGGGGATTTTTTTATTTTATCTTACTCATGATTACCTTGTTTACGTGAGCCTTTTGAGGGTTAATATTCTTTGAGGATTAACATGTGGTTAGTTATGAAATCATTTTGTAAGACTCTGTAATTGATAGCTGGATTGTATGTTGGATTTCATATTCTCGTTTCTAACCACTTCTCTCAGTAATCATACATTACTCTACTTCTATCTAATACTTAATTCTCTGAGATAGAAAATAATGTGTTTTGTTTACATTGAGTATTATCTTATAGAGCTATGATCCCACTATCATTAGAGTATTTCAATACTAGTTGTCTCTAATGAGAATCCTAATCTTATTTTGGTATATAAAGGATTAGTGTGAGTATATAATCTTGTGTTATGTCTCGAGATTTATTAAATTTGTATTTGTATTGTCATATATTATTGTGCACATTTATTCATCATATGACATGCTCTAAAAGGACTTTTTATTTATCCTTGTCCTATTGTGTTGAGATACATAAAATCCATTGTATCTTAGTAGGCATCTTAAGCCGATGTCAATGCCGGTTTGTTGAGAATTGCACAATTAGTCTTTTGACATGTTATTATCTTGCATCTCTTTTACCCAAAAATTCACATTTTGTTTGATCAAAATTTATACATAAATTGTAAATACAATGCCCCTATTGAGTATGATTCTTTACATTGTCAAGGTGCTTGTGATGATAGTACTCCTATTGAGTACAATTTTGTTCCATTGACATACTTATAAATTTATGTTTGGACCAATGATCTAAGTGTTTACTCATTATTGAAATTTTTGTGGCCACATTAATCTAGAGTATCAATCTATTTAAGCTAGGTGTCTATGTCACCCAAGTAGGAAATTAATGTATTTCCTAATTTCTTTTGGGTTTGCAGAATCACTTATTTTGTGAAACTCAAATTAATTGAATGTCAAATATAGTAAGAGCAATTGTTGATGTATCCTACACGTGATCACTCTTGTTATTGGATTATTATGAGCACTTAGATGCATGTGGATTTCGTTCGAGCCTTAACAACTTTTCAGACATAAAATAGTATGATCCATTGACCAAAGACTTCGTTGTTGGAGCTTTTGAGAAATTTTTTGCAGCTCACATGTGTTTGGTAAGTCTTTTGATGGTTTTCATCCGTGAGAGTCTGAAAAATCTCTCATGAGATATGTATAAAATAATATTATCTTAGTAACATATCTCTTGTAGCATTTTCAGATGCTTGGACCATTGTAGCACATTTGACTTTTAAACTATCTTATTTTGTATACTCATTTCTTGTGAGAAATATGATTATCTGGTGTTCATGATATGTTTCTCTATCGAATATTATTTTGTGGCATTAGAGATTTTAGATTTCTTATATTATTGTTGGAATATGATTGAAATTATCATTCTAGCATTGATGATTCATATTATTGGATAATACTATCTAACTGGGAGAATGTTAAAATATTTGTTGTGGATTAATATCAATCAATAATATTACATTATCTTTTAGTATCATCAATCTACAATTAAAGATATGATAATCATCATATGTGAATTACAAATTGTTTTAGATGCTATTAAAGATAAGATTAACCCTATGATGGGTTGGGTCAATTATTTAGTAAATAATCTATTGAGAGATCCCTACCACTGCTAGGTGATTATAAATTTGTTATTCCATTAAACAAATTCACTTTCTATGACTTTGTTTTTTTAGTCATGTTCTCTTAAATAGTCCCCTAGAAAGTGGGCAATAATTCTCTCAAGGTTAATTAAGGGTTATTATCGTCAAGCTATGTTCATGGGATGAATGCGAATTCAGGTTAGTCATTGATAACTTTCTATGTTTTATCGCTATACTTACATGTTATAATCTGTATCTATTTGTCATTGTTTTATAATTTCCCATCAATAATGACTATAGTTATATTTATTGGAGTTTAGGAGGTATTGAATTCATTTTCACAAGAGGCATCTCACAAACAATAATATTATTGGTGTAACAAGAAGTTAATTTTGCTCAAAACTTATGTGTGATATATTATTATTTACGAGTGTATATTAGGAGTCCTTTTTTGTCAATTTTATAAGTTTTGACTTTGGTCAACATTTGTAACTTGGGTTGAGCCAACCTTTAAGTCAAGATGAACCATTATGTAGTGGGACTAAATCCAATCCATAACATTATTATTCATGTAATACGCATTAGAAAAATAGTTCATGGCTAATTGTGCTAATTTACACTTAGAAATAAAGAGGTAGGAAAAAAAAATATAAATGTGATAACAGATATAATATGAAAAGAAAATAACAATAAAAATAGTGCTAGTTAGATATATGTATTATGTAAGTATTCATATTTCACTATTGTACTTTTTATAACATTTTTTATAATATTTTTTATTTTTTTTCAAGATTATAAGTATCTTTTATTAATTAACGTGATTATATATCCAAAATTGAATCTCAGATCATTAGTTAAATTGAAATAATTCCACAACAATTGTTTAATGCATTTACTCACTCTTTCTTTATATCAACTATTTTATTTTATATTTATTTCCTTACCTATCTTTACTATTAAGAAAATTAAACAAATATATTTTGTAGCTACATCTTTTTTATATTTATAATACCCTCAATCAACTACTGAGTACCGGATCAATTTGGTCACCAAATTCCACAACTGGATCACGTGAACTGAAAAATTCAGTAAGGCAAGCGAGTGGACCCAAATTTCAGGTTTCCCTTTCGGATCTCGGATCACTGCATGATGCATCCTTTCAGTCCCGCATAAGTTTGTTATAACATCATATCAAGAGGGAAGTAACACTTTTCTAAATGTTTTTCTTAAAAAAAGTCTTAACTATGTATTATTATTATTGTTATTATTTCAGATATAAAATAAATTAATCTAAAAGCATATTTTTATTAGAAAAATATTAAAATTAAATTATAAAGATTATTATTTATCCAAATACTCATCATAAAACATTTACCAAATACTCATCTTTTCAATCGAAGTATGAAATTGACAATCGAAGTATGAAATTGACATTTTGAATCACAATTTCTTAATAGAATTTTTGTTTCTAATTAAGGGAAATGCGCATTGGCACATCCGATTTCCCAATGTGGTTGTTCTTTAATTTAAATTAACTACTGAAATATCCCTTGCCGGTATTAATTTTACAATTTATAAGTTTTTAAATTATTATAACTTTTTAATGTATTTAACTATTATATTTTGATTAGGGAAAATATATTATTATTATTATTATGTAAGAATTTAAGATAACATTTATTTTTTTATTAGTATTCTTATAAATAAATATTTATGCCAATTTAATAAATCATGATGATAAAAAAGTTGCCATAATTATAAAAAATGTATTATTTTTAATTAAATTTAATTAGAATCAAAATATATTTGTGCTATTAATTAATTTTGATTAAAAAATATAATTATTTATTAGTTACAATATTATAATCATGATTGGTTACTATAATTAGAATAATTACTTTAATTTGAATAAAAATATATATTTGTGTTATTAATTAATTTTAATGATAATATATGATTATATTATTAATCAGAACATTCTAATAATTATTGATTATGCAATTATAATTTAGTGAGAATGGTTAAAGGGATCTAGTTCTATTGATTGAACAATAATATATATGCTGTTGTGAATTCCTTAACATTGTGTTCAATTCTCAAAGATAAAAAAATAAATTAGTGAGAATGAATATGGTGATGTCATGTGACAGTTATCTACGTGGCAAAATTTTCTTTTCATATAATATAGTAGATGATTAATAATTAGCTAATTTTTAAAGTAGTTATTATAAAAAATTTACTGTACATGAAATCCCTATTAAATAATAAATAACATTGAAAAAACTATATTATGAGTGTATTTCAATTAAGTTGTATTTTTTATTATCTATGCATGCATGTTTTGCATAACTTTTCAGTATTTGGTCTTTGCTGACTTTGATATTCTTATTATTTTAGTTGTTTGAAATGGTTGCACAAAAAATGTGTGTGATTGTGGCACAACCGAGCAACTACAGCTTTGACGTGTGTAGGCTGCTTTGCGGAGATTTACTCAAAGGGAACTAACCCATGGACTTGTTTCTATCGCTGCTAACCTATAATTATATCAATCATGTACCCAAAATTCTTAGTTAAATTATATAAATAAGACGACACTTGATTTTTACAAAATTCTCAGTTAAATTTTCAGGATTGAATCACACAGATGGATCACTGTATTGAGTATATAAAATTACATTTTAGATTAGCTTTAGTTATTTAAAAAAAAAAACAAAAGGATACATACAAAAACATGGTGGAAGACATCCCACCAAGGTTGGTACTCCAACCACTAACCATTATACAAGCAGCACAAGCTCACCTAGAATTAATTGAAAAAAAAAATTACAAAAAGACATGGGGACAATAACCAAACCCATGAGAGAAGATAAAAGCATCATCTAAATTTATAGTTAGGAAGACCACTCTTATTTTTCTTACGAAAATCTTCACTAATGAAAAACATCATTTAGACATATACTTTTTTATTTTGTTTTTGATACATTTTTACTTTAGTTAATTAGTTTATCTATATTTGATTATTTTTATTGAATTTCTTATTATTTTAGTATTAGATATCTTCATACGAAAAAGTGAATTGCAATGAAATGATTTTTTTATTCATAAAATCGAATTAAAAATGGAAATAAAACATTTAATGATGAAAATAATGATTTGTTGATATATATATATATATATTCTAGAAGTTCGCCTGGTATTTCTGAGGGGTCTCATCATTAAGAAAAGAAAGTACAAAGCTATAACAAAGGACAACGAGAAGAGTTTCACCAAGCCCCACAGTGGGTGCCAAAATATTCTTGTAACTAGTTCATGTCTTGGGAATGGAGAGCTACACAAGAGCATTCAAGTATAAAGTATAATATGTCCTTTAGGTCATGTTACAAAGTGCATATATAATGGTCTACCACAACCGTCCCATATCTCCAGAGTTGTAAAGTTGTTGAGTGACTTAAGGGCCAAGGATCCTTAAAATGACACATGGAATGGGTCGGGTGATCGAAAACCCTAAAGTCTCATGTAGGATCCGAGTAAGGTACCACAAGTTTGCCGACCAAAGAAGGCAGAGGGATCGATATGCTACCGTTGACTAAAGGAGACAAAGGGGTACACAACCCAACAGTCTCGAATACATGAGCACGAAGAGACTAGGAGTGAAACGAGGTCATCCCCTGTCAACCAAAAAAGACTGAGGAGTACAAAGAATAAATTTATGCTTTATTTAATGGTCTTGTTGTAAAATATGCATTTAAATAACTTATTAGGAAGTCAGATTAGACATTAGTAAATATTTTTAGATTATATAAACAAGTTAGTGTTATCTCTTATAAACTCTACCCTACCTATTTTCACCCTTATCTCATTTTGAATAACAATCATTTTAATTTTAATGATATAATACTATTTTTGTTCCTATATATTAATAAACAAATGAGAATATTTTTTGTTCCTAAAACACATGAACACTTTTAAATGTATTAATTTTATACCCTTATTTAATTTTATAATTTATAAATTTTTATATTATTATAAATTTTTGTGTGGTTAATTATTATATTTTGATTAATAAAGTGTATGTTGTTGTTGTTATTATTTAAGGGGTGTATTCAATTAGGATTTCAAATAATTTTAAAGTTTTTATTTTAAAAAAGTTTTGAAGTATTCAATCAAGACTTTTAAATAATAGAAATAAGTCTTGTGGTATTCAATCAAGAATATTATAATTTTTTAAGGAATTCAACAAAATCAGTTGGTATTCAATCAAGGTTTTTTTTATAACTTAAAAAAAGTCTTTTGGCTTAAATATATTTTTCATACCTGGAAAATAGGTCATTTTCAAATTACTACCTAAAATTCATTTTTGGTCAATTAACTACCTAAAACAAATTTGTTTCAACATAATACATGTCATTAGTCTCATTCTATTAAGTGATGATGTGGCAGACGGAGTATCATGTCATCAAGCCTTATCACTAAACACAGATCCGACCATGTCATTATTTATTAATTATTTAAAAAAATCAAATTAAAAAAAGGTTGACTTCCATTTTCAAAGCCTCGATGCCTTTGGTTGTTGTTGTAGATTTTGAACCCTAAGGGAGGCTCTTGGGAATTTCAAACCCTCAAGGTGTTTTGGTTGATGGGAGAAAGGATGAATGGAAAAGATGGGTCTTCATTGTCATCCTCATCTCCTACTTTGGTGAAGTGCAAATGTGAGGTACTTGTTATTATGTTCACGTCACGCAGTGTGAACCATCCGGGGAGAAGGTTTTGGAGATGCTTACACAAGAACGTAAGCAAATGTCGATTTTGTGTTTTGTTTTGGGTTTTATTCTTTTGTGTTACTTGTTTAATTGGTATTGTGATGTAAGAAACAAGTTCTTGCAGATTTTTTCAATGGATTGGTGATACTGGGGCTGGCAATAACGTGTTTGCGGAAGGGAGTGAGTTTGTCTGGTATGTTCGGGAAAATGAAGAGCTAAAGCTGAAAGTTGCTTCATTAATGGAGGAACCTAAAGCAAATGCAGAAGAAATAAAAAATTTGAGGAAAAAAGTTGTTGCACAAGAGGAAGAATGTCGTGCATCCTCTATTCAAGTTGTGCAGTTGAAGAGTAAAATTTGAAGGAAAAAGAATAATCTTGTTGTTGAAAGGAATAGAGTGAAGCTGTTAGGTTTTGTAGTTGTAGTTCTTTGGGTGTTCATTTCTTTACTAAGCATTGTAATTGCAATGAATGTTGGTGGTCATAGAAGGAATTGATTTTCCTTTTGTGTATTTATTGACGGTAGGTTTTTGGTAGTTGTCTTCTTAAATTAGTAGGTTGAGATGTAAATTTTGGAAAGTAACTATGTTGTATTTGATGTAGTTGGATGCTTCTCATGACATGATTTTATGATGTCTTAAAGTTGTATTGTACCAATGCTTAATTTTAACTCTGGACCTGTTATTGATTTGTGTTCTTTGGTATTGGCTTACTGCTAATTAATGTAAGTTATTAGGTACTTTCTTGGAACAAAAAAGAATTTGAGGTAATAAAATGAAAATTGTTTATTTTTCAGGTACTAGGATGTAAAAACATAAATTTTAGGTAGTAAAATGAAAATGGTTTATTTTCCAGGTACTTCGATGTCAAAAAAATAAATTTTAGATGGTAAAATGAAAATTGTTTATTTTGCAGGTATGAAAAAGTTATTTAAGTCAAACTGCTTGAGTCTTTTTTTTTTTGTCCTACTATTTTCATTCATTGAACACTTTAGCATTTATGGTAGTTTCTATTTAGCAAAAGAGATTTCAATTTATTAATGATAAGTGAAAATTGTTTAATATAAGTGACATGGTCCCAAAAGGCCTAAATTAGTAGTTAATATGTCCATTGTCTAGAACAAATACACAAAAGGTGCAGCAAACTGTGCACATGGTTACAATAAAGCAAGATTCCCACACTCCAAAATAAAATTCCCACACTTCACTACAAAAGTATTTCACACGGTCCTATTTTTGTCCATTTGCATCTTCAATTGATGTGCTTGCCTTGGCTTGAGTAGCAGCAAGACCAATTCCTGGCTCAACCTTCTTCTTAACAGTTGGTAGTTGACAACTTTTAATTTCTTTTGCTTGAATTTGTAATATTAATTGTTGGTGCCTTGCTTGTTGTTAGTGCCTTGCATTTAGAAGCAAGTTTCTTAATTGTTTCATTGATAGATCTATTGTGCCCATATTACCCTTACAAAATTGAAATTTGTGAAAATTAATCCATGAAATTGGTGTCAGTAAGTACAAAATTAATGCATTGACATTGATGCAATTAATACCGTTGTGTGCTTATTTGTAGGTTTGGTCTGCTGATGCTGTTGAGCACCAAGAGCTTTTCTTACAGACTGCTGCACATATTTTCCCTACAAAATTGAGTTACAAAATTCATCTATGAGTTGTCATATACTATGTTAAGCATGTATAAAAAATTTACCTTATTGTTTCTGTTTGTACATTTGATTTGTGTGATGTCATTCTTTTGATGCTAAATAGGTACCTCAATGCCACCACCCCTACCCTCAATTCCACCTTCAGCCGCTCCCTCAGTGCCACCCTCAACAACATTGACTTGCCCTATTTGAACTCCAGTAGGTGCACCCTGATTTCCATCCTCAATTGTTCCTTTCCTTCAATGCCATCCTCAACTTCTCCTTTAGTGCCACCCTCACAACTACATTGACTTGCCTAGTATGAACTCTAACATCTACACCTTCAATTGCACCCTCAGCTACACCTTTAGTAGCTCTACTAGGTTCCTCATTTTCTTAAAGGTACTACTGGAGGTGGCAATGTACACCTCCTGTTGCCCTACATCGATTGCATCTATATGGAGTTGGGGCCTTTCTTAGCCTTGTCTTGTTGATAATGCAATCCTCCCAAGGAGGAGACCCATCACCAAATCCATGGATAGGAAACTCCAAGAAGATTGGGCCAGAGATGCAAGAAAAGGCCCTAGGGTTCTCATGAGCCGTAAGGTAAATTTTGGGCCCATGAGCTAAGTATGATCCCACTTATCTTTGTACATATTAGATTAGGGTTTCATTATTTTTGGACCTTGTATTTAGGGCTCCATAGTGTAGGGAGGGTACCCTAGTAATGTAGGATTTTTTGGCCTTTGTATTTTAAGGCACCTAGACTAGTTTTTGTATTAGGGGTAGTTTTGTAATTTTGCATGCATTAAGTGCACTATTTGATGTGTGTATGTTGGAGAGAAATTTAGCCCAATCCAATTAAATTTTGGACCATCCTAAGGGGGAGGTGAGCATTTGCTTGCTACACCCTATTGCCACATCATATAGTCACACTTTGTGCATGTCCTTCATGCTTTACATACCTCATGACACCTAAGCACACTTAGTGGAGAATCTTGGACTTGATCTTGGATTAGTGGGCTGAACCATAGCGAAAATTCACTAATAATAATTAGTGAAATTTTGGCTCCAAATTTGGCTCGAAAAATTCAAATTCAAATGAAATTTGAATAGAATTCAAATTTTCCTCCAATTTTGTGTGACACTTAGGCTATAAATAGAGGCCTTGTGTGTGCATTTTTTCAACTTTGATCATTTTAGAATTATACTTCAAAGTTCAGACCTCATTTGGGGCATAAAATTTTGTGCTCCTTCTCTCTTTCTCCCTCCACTCATCTTCTCTTACCTTCAAGCTCTTATCCACAGCTTCCTATGGTGGTGAGCTTGTTCTTGACTCATCTTCTCCTTGAAGTGGCATCTCCAATCATCTTTCCTCATTCTCCATTCCACTTCCATTGATCTTCAAGAAGCAAAGGACTCCATTGATGAAGAAGATCCAAGGCCTACAAGCTCCACATGGAGTTACATCATGTGGTATCAAAGCATCTTCATCTAGGTGATGTTCTTTTGTTTCCTCTATCTTTTTGTTCGGTCAATTCACTTCAATTCCTCGTTCTTCATCTTCTTCTCCATGTATCTCCTCCATTGTCTTATGGTTTGGTGCTGTTTAGAGTAGATTAAAAAAAATTGATTAAATCTTAGATCTACACTTGTTCTTGCATTTCTATGATTCAAATTTTATATATATGCTCTTGAATCATGTTTTTGTGTTGATTTTAGGTTCTATCATTTTTCAGTCATAATCTTCTTGTGCTGAACCTTTAGATCTCAATTTTCTTTCAAAATATTGATTAGAAAAGAAAACACAAAAATCTAAGTGTAAATCACTTCATTCATGTTGTCTTAAAGTTATGTTTAGTCATAATAATTGTCACATTATGTTCTAAGTTTGTGTTCAATTTTGATTTTGTTTATTGAATTCTAGATACATTTGTTCATTCTCTCTTGCAATTCTTAGCCTATCATTTGAATTTTGAGTCTAATTCATGCATGTTATTTAGTTCATAACATGTTCTAAATAAATTCCTAGAAGTAGTCTTGTTGTTGAACTTATTTTTGTTTTCTAAGTTTCCTATATGATGCCTATGAAGAAATTGAGTTGTGGTGCTGAGTTGTGGCTGGATTTGTGAATCAAAATAAGTATTAATCTCTCTTGAATTGGGTTATTCAAGACAATTGAGAAGCATAAACAATATTCTTGATTTCTGGGTTGAAATTCTGGTTGCTGTCAGTTTTGGTACATTGTCTTCTTAACTCCACCATGGCTTGAATACTTTGATTTTTGAGCTGAAATTTTAACTGGATAAAATAGACATCTGGATGAAAACAAAGGAAAAAGAATGAACAAAAACGAAAAATAAATGAGCAAGAAAAGGTGATAAAGATTAATATCAAAATTCACGTCCAGAACAACAAAAAAATGTGTATGCTTGATTTGCTTGAAAATAATTCATTATTTTGAGTTGTATTACAAGCCTATTTGACTCCTTGGAGTTGTTCATCTTTTAGATGTGTTGCTAAATTGACATAACTAGAATTTTTCTATGAGTCTTGTTTTTAATTTGTCAATCTAATCTAGTGACATTCCAGGACTTCCTTTGTGTTCCACCTTGGCTTGTGGTGCTTTCCTTTTGCTTTATTTTTTTCTTGAATCTCATTGAATTAATGTCACATTAAATTTCCTTTTGGTTTAGCTTTCATTTCATCTTTTGTTTTCTTGCTTGTCTTCTTCTTCTTTTTTTGTGTTTAAGTGTTGCCTACAATAAGGATTGGAAGAGGAAATTGGTGCGTTGCTTGAAGGAATATTTTTGAGTCTTGGAGGTTAACCATCCTAGACTAGTTTTTGTATTAGGGGTAGTTTTGTAATTTTACATGCATTAAGTGCACTATTTGATGTGTGTGTGTTGGAGAGAAATTTAATTGAATTGAGAGAAGCCCAATCCAATTAAATTTTGGACCATCCTAAGGGAGAGGTGAACATTTGCTTGCTACACCTCATTGCCACATCATATAGTCACACTTTGTGCATGTCCTTCATGCTTTACTTGCCTCATGACACCTAAGCACATTTAGTGGATAATCTTGGACTTGATTTGGATTAGTAGGCTGAACCATAGCTAAAATTCACTAATAATAATTAGTGAAATTTTGGCTCCACAAATTCAAATTCAAATTTAAGTGAAATTTGAATTGAATTCAAATTTTCCTCCAATTTTGTGTGACACTTAGGCTATAAATAGAGGCCTTGTGTGTGCATTTTTTCAACTTTGATAATTTGAGAATTACACTTCAAAGTTCAGACCTCATTTGAGGCATAAAATTTTGTGCTCCTTCTCTCTTTCTCCCTCCACTCATTTTCTCCTACCTTCAAGCTCTTATTCATGGCTTCTTATGGTGGTAAGCTTGTTCTTGACTCATCTTCTCCTTGAAGTGGCGTCTCCAATCATCTTTCCTCCTTCTCCATTCCGCTTCCATTGATCTTCAAGAAGCAAAGGACTCCATTGATGAAAAAGATCCAAGGCCTACAAGCTCCACATGGAGCTACATCAATTAGGATCTTCATCAAGCTTTCTCCTTCTAAATTTATTTGGCCTACTAGGACCCTTTTTGTATTTTGGTGGTTGAATCTCATCAAATCTATAACTGGCCACATATTCATACCATTAATTGATGTCACCTTACGTCCATAACAAACACCATATGTATCCCTTGAATATTAATTATTCACATAATCGACAACCTTAAAAAAATTTAATTGTATTGCAACCACTACATGTTTGCAAGGTATGCCAACCAATCTCCAAAAGTTACATGAACAACTCTGTTTGTTTATACCAATAATAAATTTTTCAATAGAATAAATATATGACTTCAAAATGTCCATCTCCTTCCCAAGCAGCTACCTAATTCCCAAACTTTTCAACCTCCTAGTCCAACCTTTTTAGGGGCTTAGGCATAACTTCACCTTTGTAAATGAACCTTCCTCAAACCCTTAATCATTTCGTACTCAGACCTTCATAAAACCTGAAAAAACCCAAATAAAAATTTAAATTTTTTCAACTTCACAAATTAGGGACCACTGCAACACGGTAATAGGAGATAGGGGAACCACTAGGAAAGGAAAAGCAAATAAACAAAATGAAAAAAATCACAGTAGCTGCTACAATTCGAAGATGACTCCTCTCTTGAATGCGACAACACGTACACATGAAGGAGACTCTCTCGTTTTGTTTCCACTTAGTAGATATCACATTCAACATCGATAACACTTACAACCACTTACGATCAACTATTGGAAAAAGCCACTACCACTACCGAGAAGACGAACTCACACTTTTGAAGAATCAACATTTTCCAATTCCCAGTCAAGTTTTTTTTTTTAAATTTTTATTAATGAAATATAATAATAGGATTTTAAAAAAAGAATAATAAATAATGACATGGCTGGATCTGCCTACGTGTTTACTGATAAGGCTTGATGACGTGACACTCTGTCTATCACGTCATCACTTAACATAATGGGACTAATGGCAGGTACTACTTTGAAACAAAAAAAATTCAGGTATTTAATTGACCAAAAATGAATTTCCAGGTATGAAAAACATATTTAAGCCTATTCAAAAGTATACAAATTTCGATGGATTTTTTTTAGGATGGATTTTAATGGATTTCGTGAGAGTTTTTAGTAGAAAATACACATAAAACAATCATACCCAAACCCGTGGGATTTCATGAGACTTTCTTTCTTTCTTTCTTTTCTTGCTAATTGATATGTTTTTCTTTTCCCATCGTACATAATCCCTTGTATCTTTGTTGGAAGCGGTAGACAATTATAACTTGTTTTACTGTTTTGAATCATGAACAACATGTCCTAGAGTGTATGATATGAGAGATCATCACAATTCTTCGAATTTGGAGCATCTATACAAACCATCTTGATTCCACTACTAACTATGTGGTTGCTTCAATAGAAGTCTCACATTATTTTCTAAGCTAAGGTAACTACTCTTCTAAATATCACGACCACTTCTTGCTCTCTAATCAAAAGGAGCAGATCCAGTAAAAAAAAATCCCATATACATTGATACTATTAGTTAGTTTAAGAAAACAAAGCTTGCTGGTACAAAATATTGAGCCACATTGCATCAATAATGACAACTGATTTATAGGTAAATGTTGAAATATATCATGGTAAAAACAACTTTAGAAAAACCATAGCATGTAATTCCAAACTTACTTTATAATATGTAAAATATAATAATACTAAGAGAAGTCAGTGTCCATGACTTACTAATATATGGGATTTTGTGAATACCAAAATAAACACAATAACTAATATACAAATAATTAAAATTTAAGTTAGAAACTCTAACACCATAAACACTACCTCGACTTTTCTTTGTAGTTGTAATTCACCTTTAGGGTCAATACCATATAATAAGGACCTTTGTGGAGTTAAGAAAATCGACAAAAAAGGGATATGCAGAGTAAATTACTAAGTAAAAATTGTCTTACAACTTTTATAGACACTACCTTAACTTTTCTTTGCAATTGTACAATGTTATAAGACATACCCCGTCTAATATATATATATATATATATATATATATAAGATGATGATGCACATAAAAATTGTCTTACAACTTTTAAAAGGAAAAGTGATGGAAAAATTAAGTTCCAATGGCCAAATCTATTCATAAAAGCACAAAAGGTCTTTGTATAACAAAGTGGATGAGATATAGGGAGAGAGAGAGAGAGAGAGAGAGAGAGAGAGAGAGAGAGAGAGAGAGAAAGCAATTACCAAACCTTTGTTAACTCATCCTCAAAGTAACCATCAAACTTTACTCTGCATAGTACCATACAAAAAAATAACACCATTATGAATAATTCATATAACCGAAAGAGAAAAACAAGAAAAGATATAATTGTTTTTAGCAAAGACTATTAATTAAGGTGTCCAGAGATGTGAGAAAGTAATCAAAATAAATCATAAGTTACCAGAGTTGTGAGAAAATCGTGATTGAAGATTGTTAAGGTGCAGAGAAAATCACAATTAAAGATTGCTAGCGTATGGAGAAAGAATTGTGATTGAAGATTGCTAAGGTTGGGTGAAAAACGCGAATGAAGATTGCTATACATGGTGGTACCTAAGCCTCAGGTCGACGGTGATGCCAATTTTGTGATGCGCTGGTGAAGGGTTCATCACCATCTCTCCCTAACATATCTTCTTTTCCTCTCAAATCTGCCCTTGTCCCAGATCTATGATTCATCCCAAATTTGCGTTTCATTTTTGTCTTCCACACACCAGATCTATAGTTTGCGAAGGAAGAAAGATTGTCATTGACCACAATGGAGGCAACAAAGCTCGTCGTCGTTGACAATGGAGGCAAAGTGTAAGAGGCTTAGGGTAGGGTTTTCATAATTGTTGTGCATAAGTATACTTTGTAATTAAGTCATATAAAAATTGTTGGATTCTCCCTCTTTTATTGCTTCTTTTTGTGTGAATCGTTAGGATTTTGGCACCATTTGAATTTTGTCCAGTAGGTGATTAAACTGGTAAATTTATACTATTTTGGTGGTGTATTTTTTGTAGAAACGCAGAATAAGGCTTGGAAGAGAAGTTGAAGATCTAGTGACTCTCGCTCAACGTGCCATACGCGCTTAGCATGACCCATTCACTCAGTAAGCAGCATTTTACGTGAAAGTAGGAAGGGGGAATAAATTATTTAGCTTCCCACAGAGAGCAAAGGCTAAGGTTCATGCAAGAAGAAAGAAAATCAACCATTAGCAACCATTTCATCCCTTCATCTTTATTCTTCTCCATTGTCTCCAGCCTTCTTCACCTTTTTGCAATTGTAAGCCTTTCATGACAATGAGAGGCTAAACCACCCATTATTTGGAGTTTAGTAACCAAACACTCTTGATGTAATGACTCTTACTATCTATTTAATGTTATTTTAGTTTCAGTGACTCTTTTTTGTGCTCATTCTCATGCTTGTGGCTTGATCATCCATATTCATGCTATGTTTTAGGGTTTAGGCATTGAAAAATGTTCATCTCTTAAGAACTAGAAAAGAGCATCTAAATAATTCATCTCTAGGGATAAAATTGTGTTATTTAGCCTGTTGTATGCATCTTCGTTAATAATGCAATTTAACTAGTTTATCTCTTAAGGGATTAGGAAAGGAATTAGGTAAATTAGGCTTTTTCGTATAAGAAATCATGGCTAGAGTATATGAGTAGATGTAGGTGATAATTGGAATAATATTAAATAGAGAAAAATCATTAACATTGCATCAAAAGTAGTTTCAGTAGGCTAAGCCCCAACATATCCGTATTCCGCATCAATCGTCGCTTCACCGCTCGGATTGTTTGTTTTCTTGCCTTGCACGTGCTAGATAATTAGCTTAATTTTATGTCAATTTACTTTTAATATTCCATATCACAAATATTTGAATCAATTCATTAATTGCTTGAAAAATGGATAGACACAACTCTGAGTATAAACAAAGTCCATATGGACTTGACACTCGAACTTCCATTTTACTTTACTTACTTGGAAGAATTGGTGCACTTGCCAATGAGTTAACAAAGAAAAATAAGAATAACAAAAAAAAATTGTTTCCTTTGTTTTTTTTTCAAACAAATAAATAAAATAAGAATAAGAATTAGGTCATTAGAACTCACTATATAAAAGAACTTTTAACCCTAGAGTAGTTTTACAAAACATTTTATGTTCTTTTTTCTTTGACTCTCAAGAACCCTAACAGAGCAATCGAAGGAAGAGCTCTAGAGAGTACCAGAAATGCCACCATGGCTAACGGAGAACGTTTGAGCGACTACATCGAGGTAAAAGATGAGTTACTCACGCTTGGGAATTAGAATGAACATGTATAGGGATCCCTAGAGGATCAATTTTTGGGTTGTTTTATGAAATTCAATTATGTTATTATGTTTTTAATTGTGGATTGATTGTGTTTGACGGACCAATTGGTGTCCCGATGCAAAATTGTTGTAAAATTGATATGTTTTTGTGTTGAGTGTGAATCCTAGGGATTGGGGTTTTTTTTTCTTCTATTTAACATGAATTGTTGAAATTAAGATTATGATTTGAGTGCATAGAATATTCATGTATATGAACTATACCTTTTTCCAAATGATTGAATTACCTTTAAATATTCATGTGTATCAGCGTAACTCTAAGTACTTGTATTAATTCGATTATGAAAAGTAAATTATTTACTATGAAGAATTGTATTCAATGCTTAATATGTAAATTTCCATCACAAGTATCATGTTGTTTCTTCCATGTGAAATAAAAATGTGGCGAAGAAGAAATCAATTCCTTATTGTGACTATGTGTAGCAATTGAGTGAAAAGTCTATCGTATAAATGTTATAGTTTGGCCTTTCCTCCTTTATTCCAATTCATGATTCATGAGTCCCTATTTCATGATTCTGTGTTGGTAATGTTTGTGTAGACATAAGGTATTAAAATGTTTTTTAGCTTCAAAGTCATTTCTTTAGTAAACTTTCAGAAGTTGCATGTCGATCATAAAATTGATTAAAGATTTGTCATTATATGAATATATTTTCAATTGAAATAATTTGGAGATACGAATCCTTAGCCTTGCGATGGTTACTATGTTTAAACCATATAAAATATTCGTATATAAAAGAAAATATATACGTGAAATATTATTTTATATTATTAGTGATAGATAAGTGGTTCCTTTTTTTGCTAGTACACTGTACACATGAGTAGATAATTAAAATCTGCAAGAAAGATTATTTTTAAGTGGTTTATGTAATTTTGATCTAAACCAGAACAATTTGTCATTATATACATGTAGGAAAGCTTTGTTACATGCAGGACTAATTCATTCATGGATTGTGTCTTCTATTATTATTATTATTATTATTATTATTATTATTATTATTATTATTATTATGTTGTGGTAAGATCTTGAAAATTAATTGTGTTGGAATTTGGAAATATATATGATATTATGCATATGTGTTAGCTATATATTTATGTATGCATAAGAATTTTTGACATGGGATTGTTTTCAAATTTTTATATTGGGATCATGAAATTGAGATTGAAATTGTGTGTAAGGAATAAATTGAATATGTGTTAAATTGTGAGATATTAAAATTGTGGACATGGAGTTTGGTTGTCAATAAGTATGTGGTTAATACTTGAGGTGATATTACTTGTGTTGTAAGTTGTGAATTATACAATAACCCGACTGGTGTTTACCTTGAGAAAAATGTTTATGTGCGAGGTGTTAAAAGGAAAGTGTAGGATTAAAAGTTAGGTGAGGTGTTAAATTGTAGCACATTGTGTTAAATGTGTTTCAAAATAAGTGTAAGGTCATGAGTATTGTATAATTCATGAGCAGTGTTTGTATGCAAAAGTTATTTTAGGAGTTGGACCTGAATGAGGAAGGTGGGGCTCTAATGGATTCTTCGGAGTCTATAGGCATTGGAAAATGTTCATCTCTTAAGAACTGCAAAAGAACATCTAAATAATTCATCTCTAGGGATAGAAAGGTGTTATTTAGCCTGTTGTATGTATCTTCGTTAATTATGCAATTTAACTAGTTTATCTCTTAAAGAATTAGGAGAAGAATTAGGTAAATTAGGCTCTTTTGTGTGAGGAATCATGGTTAGAGTATATGAGTATATGTAGGTGATAATTGGAATTATATTGAATAAAGAAAAATCATTAGCGTGCATCAAGAGTAGTTTTGGTAGGCTAAGCCCCAACATGCCCGTAATCCTGCATCGACCATCACTTTACTGCTTCGAGTGTTTGTTTTTCTCGCACTTGCACATGCTAGCTTATTAGTTTAATTTTATGTCAAATTTACTTTTAATGCCATATGTTACAAATATTCGAATCAATTCATTAATTGCTTGAAAATTGGATAGACACAACTCTAAGTACAAACAAAGTTCATTTGAACTCGACACTCAAACTTTCATTTTACTTTACTAATTGGACAAATTGGTGCACTTGCCAATAAGTTAACAGGTTTCTGAGTGACTAAGTGAGAACAAGAGAAATAGCTCAAGGTCGAGAGTGAGAGTGAGAGTGAGAGGGAGCAAGAGTAAAAAACAAAAAACAATAACCCTATTAAAGATGGCTTTTTAGAAAACAATGTTGAACTCTTAATTTCAACATTAGTTATTAAAGAAATTGACGTCAAAAGGCTGTTTCAACAACGATTTTTCAAAAACCAATGTCAACAAGTTGTAATTATTTACAAAAATGTCACCATATTTTTTAAGACAACAATTTTTATAAAATCGATGTTGATCTCGTGTTGTAAAAGTCTTTTTTTGTAGTAGCATGTTTATTTTTAATGAATGTGAGAAATTGACTCATGTATAAGTGGATAAATATAAAAATGGTTTTTTTTATACATGAGTTGGTATATATATAAATGTGGTTTGAAACAATTGTTGGCATGATTTTTGTCTAGTGAGATTGTTATTGTGATGATAAGACATTGCATTATATATACTACAAGTATATATGCTACTGGTAAGACATTGCATTATATAGTTTTTATACAATTAACATGAGTGATGATTGAAGGATAATGAGTCCATTCTACTTGTAAATATGCTAGGAAAAATTGATTTGTTATGTAATAGGTTAAGATTATTTGTATAAGATGAGTTTCATCTAAAGTGTTAGGTGAGAAAAATCATGGATCTTTATTCATAATTTTGAATAAAATTCATGGAGTCCTTTAAAATCTTAAAAATACATAATGTCCTTTCAAATCTTATAAATTTATACTTTTATAAATTCATTAAAATTCAAACTACAAAACTCTAATTGTAAAAGTCTTTTAAAAAAATGTTAAAAGTTATTACATTCTTACCAAGTCTCTTAAATCCATATGATTTTTTTATATGCCAAAATAACATTTTAAAATCCTAATCCAATACACCCCTAAAAATAACATTTAATTTATTTTTATTATTATTATCATTATAATAAATATTTACGACAATTTCATAAAATCATGATAGTAAAAAAGTTACTATAATTATAAAAAAATATTAATGTTAATTAAATTTAAATTAGAATCACAATATATTTTTGTTATTAATAAATTTGAATTATAAAAAAATATTTATTAGTTAGAATATTTTAATCATGATTGGTTGTTATAATTAGAATAATAATTACCTTAATTAGAATAAAAATATATATTAATATTCTTAATTAATTTTAATTATAATTAATGATTATATTTATAATTTGATGAGAATGAATACGGTGATGTCATTGGTATTTGTCCATGTTGTAAAATCTTATTTTATATGATATAGTAGATAGATGTATCAAATTTGTTAAAAGATCCTTAGACTTTCATTGAAAAAAAATCAAACTTAATTATTTAATGTGATAAAGTAAGTTATGTGTCATTATATGACTGAATGAGATATAATCCATACTAGTGTATGTTGTTTTTAACATGCACCAAAGTAATATTTTTAATTTTTATTTTTATATAAACATGGCCGATTCAAAGTTTAGATGTGTGTTTAGATGAACATTAATAAAGTTGATTTTGTAAAATTAATTTTGATAAGAATTAACTTTAAAGGAATATGATTTATGTTTGAATGATTTTGATTATAATTGATTTTAAAATAAAATTATGTATATTTTATTTAACCAGATACAAAATTATTTAAAATTACTTCAATTTAAAATCAATTCTGATTTTTTCTCTAATATAAAATTAAATATGTAAAAAAATCTTTAAAATCAATTTTAGACTTAAAATTAGTTTTACTAACATAAAACTAAACCAGCACCACCCAAAAGCTATGAACAGCAACTTCAATTCAACGTTGACAACCGTGTTAGAAAATTTGAACCAAACCTGCAGTCAACCTGTGAGCTAAGTACATGACTTGAGTTTCGGATGGAAAAGCACATAAATAATTGTGGATCCCCCGACCTAAGTTTTCATTTTGGTGGAACAAATATCCTTTCTTAATCACGATAATTATCAAATGAAGTCACATTTGAACCCAATAATGTCATGATCTATTTTCAAATCGCATCCCTCAATTGACCCACACCGACGTCCCCGTCACTTTCATTCGGTTTTAAACAAAAAGAGAAAACCTGCCGCCCAAAACAGCGAAACCCCCAACCAGAGTCGCGTCTGTAAAATTGAAAGGATCGAAAATCCACAAAATAATTTCGCAAAACTGACCATTTCAAAAGAAGAAGAAAAGGAAAAGAAAAAAGAAATAGAGAGGAGAGAGAGAGAGAGAGATAGAGAGAGAAAAATTTACATTATACATCACTCTTGTTTACTAGTTACTACTATAATTAAACAATTTTTCCGTTTCTTGAAACTCATTGCTCGAAACGCAGCGTTTCCCTGTCCTGCATCGGCGCAGCTTGCCAAGCCGAAGCCGCAATGAGAGGGCGGCTATGCCACCCCAAAGTCAAGCATCCTTGATTCTCTTCCACGGAGTACCCTTCAGCAGAGAAAAGAGTCAGCAACATGCTGGCTTGCTTGTACGCGTTTGACCCCAAATGCAGCGGCTTGAAGCCGGCTTTCTCGAGCCGCTCCCTCCACTTAGCCAGCGGCTCGTGCCTCTCGACTCGCGCCGGTCCCTCGCTGCTCACCACGTTGCATATCTCCCTTTGCAGGTACATCTCCGCAAGTGCCTTGTCCGGTTCGACCGGACACGCCTCCAGCGAGTCAAAAACGGTCGAGTAGTAATGCAACGCTTCCGTGAACCGCTCCAAGAACCGGTCCTGGTTGTGGTTCGCTTCCTGTTCTACAACGGAAATAATCTTCGGGTTCAAGCTTCGGATCCAACCCAGCACGGTTTCGATGCCCGAACCTATTGGATCGGAGTCCGAAGCAAGAAGCCGATGCAACTGCATGATGGAGTTAACCGCCACGGCTTCGTTCGGATTCACCTGCAGCATCCACGGCTTCACGTCTTCGAGCCGCCACGCCGCCACGCCACGAAATGCAAATCTAACATTAACCGACCGCGCCAGCTCAGCGAGCCTGAGCCCGATTTCGCGGAGCGTGTCGCGGTTGTCAGATGAGGGAGGCCCAATGCCCGTGAGCCTCAACAACGGAGGCCCACCGGGCCGAAGCGCCAGGGCCTGAATCAGCGCGGGCCACTGGAGCCCCTGCATGAGATTGAAGTCAATCACGTGGACACAATCATGACCGTTGAAAGCTTCTAAAATAGCCTGATTCGCCGTGAAGTGCGCGAACTTCAAGTAAGGGCAGGCCTCGTAGTAGTGGTGGTAGAGTACGTTGTCCTCGTACGGATACGAGGACGACGACAACGTTTGAAACACGCCTTGCCCTAAGATGCGACGGCGCAAGGCATCGATGAAATATCCAGCGACTTTACCGATTCCGATGTTGGTGTTCACGTGAGCCAACAGCCCCTGCATGTTCTCGATGAGGGAGCCCGCGAATGCGAGGTCACCACGTTGCACGGAATCCGCACAGGTCATCAGCGTGTGGACGAGTCTTATCCCTGAGTCTTCTTCCATTGTTACCAGCGTTGGTTTGTGGTTTTGATTCTGATCCGTGTCGAGATCGAGAAAATCCGAGAAATCGTAGGGCAACGACGCCGTTTGGTCGAACTCGGAGAGAAGCGTGTCGACCCAGGAACCTATGTCGGAGGGGTTGTAGAAGACTGTATCGGAGGCCAGCTGAGATATGTTATTGTTGGTTGATGAGTTCACAATGTCCATCACGTTCTCTAAACGCTCCATGTTTTCTGCCACGTGTTGCAGCTCCGATGAACGGACTTTGTAGCCGAAACCGGCGAGGTCGCCGTCGATGTCCCAACTCTTGCTTCCGCTGGAACTGCCGTTGGAGGAAGATGAAGCCATTTTCACAGATCAACTTAAAAGATGAAATGAAAGAAAATTAATTAATTAATTCCCTACTCTCTCAAGCAGGTTTTAGTTTTAGGTTTGTTGACATAAAGAGAATTGTGGACAGAGATAGATAGAAAGAAAGAATTGATTTATGGCACTGATCGAGGAGAGGAGAGGAGGGGTTGTGGTTGGGACTTGGGAGTGAAAAGTGAGTGATGAAAAGGAAGGAGAGAAAGAGAAAGAGAAAGAGAAAGAGGGAGAAAGGGATGTGTGAGGAAATTAACGGAGAAGTTGCCTTGTATAATGTATGACCATGATGCGTGATGCTACTTGCTAGTTTGTGTTAAGTAGCTATCAGCAGTACTAATGCATCAAATTGAAAGATACTACTACTACGACACTACTTATATAATTCGTGGCCCTTTTTTTAAAAGGTACCCCTAATGCCACGGTAACGTGCCTTTGATTTTTAGTAGCCTAAAAGGTGGCAAAGGTGGCCAAGTAGATGTTATGATGCCCAGTCTCATCTTGGGGTTTTGGGAGGGGCATTGACGCCAACAAGTGGCGTCTGGGTCTACTACCGCGGTACCACCATTCACAATTGTGATTTGTGTGGATTTCTGGGGCCAGACCCCAAAAGTACAACACCCTGTGAAAACAGTCAATTACTCTAGTTTACTTGACCTACCCATCAAGGTATAAAATTTTAAATGGCAATGTAATCATATGCTAATTCCAACTTGCTCTCACTGTAATTTCACATGTAACTTTTTTTTTTTTTTTTACTATGACACTCATACTTTTTTTATTAGGTTAGAGGTAATGAGTGTTTTTTAATACCTGGTTGTAGCTGAAAAAAAATAATTTTATACATAAAAAAAATTAAACAAAAATTTTCTCTCTAAATAAATTATTTTCATTCATGTGAGTATAATAAGATCCTCTACTAAACCAATCATTTGAATTACTACGAGGCTAATAGCAAGTATTCATCCATTAATCCCTATTTGAAAATTAGACCGACTAGTTTTAGTGAATCTCTCTTCCTATTCTAATCACATTTTTTTAATCATAGAATTCGAATTCAAGAAATTAATTAAAAGGCGATTAAATTCAATTTCAGTCGGATAAACTACATGTTACTACATGCTGCTCGGTTTTGTTTCTATTGGTTTATTTGATTTCCTACAGCTGCTATGCATGCAGGTAATTTTTCTTTCTGCTTTTTTTTTTTTTTTGGTGTTGATTTGGAACATGAGAATCTGACACTTGACAGCCCTTGGTTTCACGAGTTTCGCTTCATGTAGCACTCACGGAATGCTGCAGTGCAGATGAACTGTACCTCACAGTGTTCTCATAAAAAAATTAATTAAAACACACATCAAAGCATTTTACGTTTTAATTGGACATTGGGTTTGATTTGGATACCCGACCCTGGTGGCAGAGGTTGATGGGTCATATTTAGGTTTCCCAGTTTCCACAATATCTATTTGTGATGCCCATTATCTGCAGTGCACTAATTGGAGAATGCTAATTCATTTTTCTGAAAAACATTTAGCGTTGTCACTGTCGTTTGCCTCAAATCATTAGTTTTCCAGGATAGGATGCACGTTACAAATTTAATCAATGCCGAAAAACCCTTCTTTATTTTTAGTGTAATGAACTCAACGTTAAATTGTCATTGTCTTAGTACTTATTACTGTCCCAGTTAATTAGATTTATATTTAAGGCTGTGAAGTTAAAATATGCTGCAATGTAATGTCACTTGTGTATTGCTCTTACTGGAAAGTTTTGAGTGAATCTCTCTTTGTATGCTTGTCCTTTTCTAGACTGTGTAAGCTAATAATGTGCACGTTTTGTGCAATGCCCTTGTTCACATAAGGTTGTTTTTGATTGATCAAACTTTCTACAACTGGTGGATGGCCTTTTTCCAAATTTGTGTTTCTATTTGAAGTGTCCCTCTTTCTCTGCTACAAGTCCTTTCCCTACTTGCTTGATGCATGAAAGCTAATTTACTTTGAGAAAAAAAAAAGATTAATTTACATTGTTAGGGAGCCCAAAGGTACAGTCTTTTTCTTCATGGGTATGATGTTATAGTAATTAGAATATTCCCCTTAGAGCCATGCGTCACAGAAAGGCATCTACGGGTATATTTGCTGCTAAATCATTTTAAAAACTATAGCATCCAACGTCACATGAAGTAACATTTAACAACGTATTAAACTATGAGATTAATAGGGTAATCAGGACAAGATATAAATTAGTTACTAACTTAATTGCGTTATTTACAACTCAGCTACTTAAAAAATTTGTGTAACCAGCCTGCCTTGGCGCTATATAACAACATGTATGTTACGAGATTAAGAAAATTAGTTGTATAGTGTGTTTGGATTAGATTCATAATATGTTTGGTTTAGATTCACTTCTAGCATAATTGATTAAAAAATCAAGGTAAGAGAGAAGCAATAAATAGTTGTTGCAACCTTTTCATGGTGTTATCATGATTTTATGAACTAGAGAATCAATTTTTGAGTTTTTATCTAAATCTATTATCATTTTACATTGAAAGTTAAAGATTTAGATGTAATTTTATTTTTTCTATCTTATTCAATCTTTAATTTTGATTCATATATTTTAAAATTGAGACATTTAATCTTCTTATTTTATAAAATCTGTAAGTTTGATCCTTATATTTCAAAATATAAATATTTGATCCTCGTATTTAAGAAAATTCATAATTTTTGTTTAATATTTAATTTTGTATGTATTTTGTTTCTTTTATTTCTTACTTTGTAATCAATCAATTCATTTATTGAGGGTACCTTAAATGGAAACATTAGTTCTTAGAATTTAATTGGACAAAAACAAAGCATACAAAAAATTAAAAATTTGATCAAAATTGTAAATTTTAAAAATAAAATAATTAAATGTTTTTATTTTAAAATTAATAGATTAAAATTATGAATTTTTAAAATGTGAAGATTAAACATCTCAAACTTAAAATAAAAAAAAACTAAAATTATGAATTAAACAAATAGAAAGAATAGAATTGCATTTAAGCCAAAGTTAAAATAACATAATTGCTTCCACTTTTTTTTCACCTTAATTTTTTAATCATAATCAATCTTGGTAGCTATCCAAACTTAATACTAGAAAATATAAACCACAAATCTAATTATATATACCCTCAATCATTCTCACAAAGACGTAGACATTCAGGCATTGCATTAGAATAGCCAAGAGTCAATTGTTAATTAACTCGACGAGTCAATTTTAGACAGCGTCTAGCTTACATTATGATGTTCTTGCTGCTATATGTGTATGTTTTGAGGACCTCTAGAGCGATAATTATCGTGTTCTCTCGCATTAATTCAATTGTATATTTTATATATTCTCTTGCATCCTTTTTTTTTTTTTTTTGGAGAGAATCTCTTTCATCCTATGAATTCGGAATAATAAAGCATGAATTTTCAAGCATATAATATAAGCAATTATTGAGAGGGAGAAACAGAGAGATCAATGGACTTTAATGTAACAAAAGGTCATTACACGTTGCTATGCTCAAGAAGGGATTATATTAGAGTGTAATTCAATAAACAACTTATGCCAATCAAAAAGCGTAAAAGCCATTACTAGTGTACGTGGATGACTAATGTGGTCCACATATTAGGGACCATTTCAGAAGCCCAAAAAGGCTAAAATATCAGGATTGCTTAGGTGAAAAAAACAATCGTTTTCTAGGAATTTGAAAGTGAAAGTAAAAATCATCGGCATATAATATATAAGAGAAATTAAAAAAATTGAAACAGGGACTTGAGATAACAAAAAATATAATGTAATAAATATTAGGTTTAATTAGTTATTTAGTTTTTATAATTATACAAAAATTATTTTTTAGTTGATCTCTACTTAAAAATTATCTATTTTAGTCTTTATATATATATTATTTTTAATTTTTTTAATTCCTATAAACTTAGATGATAGAGACTAAAGGGATCAAAACAGTATATATATCCAAGGAGTAAAATTAATTAAAAATGTTATCTGTAAGTACCAAAATATATTATTTTTAAATATTGAAACTAATTAAAATGTAAAATTTGTCCAACGACATGAATTAAATAAGTAGTTAAACTTTATTATCATCGATCATCGCTTATTTTATACTTTTATATAAATAAAGTATTGCTATGCATAAAAGGTGGTTTGTTTTTAAGCCTAGGAGTTCTCGAGGGCTTCTTAAAATTGATTCTAGTTCCTCAAATAGGAAACGATTGTGAGCTGTAAAGTGTGGTCCAAGAAGTTACCATGAAAATTTGGGACCATTTACATAGCTCAAAGTGCACGGACTTAAGAGAAATATTGCCACCAGCATCGAGGAAATAGAATGAGGCCACGTTAAGTGTGTGTGAGAATCAAGAACATTTTTAATTTAATTCAAGTTACTACCTCTGATTGTGTTAGAAAATAATCTTGTGTGCGTGTGTGTATGATAAGGAAGAGAGAGGGAAGCTGTTGGGACCAAATACCAAAGGATTTTTCTCTGTCCGTGAGAACATGCAATGTTTGGAACAATCGAGTCTATAATTTGCCTCCATTCCGTTCCTTTTGCTGACACAATCACGTTATTGCATCTCCTCTATTTGATACAGAACAAGTAGGTGAGAAAAGGAGAGAAAGGGAAATTGGTTCATTGTTAGATGTGGACATGGCTCGAGATTTCAATTTTCTTTAATGGATATCCATCATACCCTTTTGAGTGGAATTTAAATTTGGTTAAACCATCCTTAGCTTTTCCTTCACTAAGATTTGCACGAAACTGGCCTTTAAGTTGAAGCTATTTAATCACACCATCTTTTCCCAATTCCTACCACTTGAATATATCATAATAAAAAAAAAAGGTTTTGCATCACTTTCAAGTAGCGTGTTTGCAGAAACTTTAACCTTATTTCGCACTTTGGATTCTATTATAGGTGAATAACAGTCTAATTATACTTCCCACAGTAATTTTCCCTTCATTTTCAATACCATATACTATTGCTAATCCAGCAAATGGTTTTTCATAAGAATTAAGTTAAATTACTCAGTAGCCTTCTAAACTTTTTAAAAAAATTTAAATAGGTTTCTAAACTATTTTTTATTTAATTGAGTCTTTAAACTAAACAAAAAAAGATTTCTAGAGTTATTCTTTTAGGACTTAAAACAACCATAAAATGACAATTTATTGTAATTTTAGAGATCCTACAGAATCAATTAAAAAAAACTTTACAAAATCAGGAATCTATTTTTTTTATATAAAAAAATAGAAACCTATTTAAAAATTTACATATATTTTAAGAATATACTGAATAATTTAACCTAAAATATAATAATTCTTTTCACACTTTGGATACTCTACTAAATTGAAGGTTCAGGTATATATGATCAGAGCTATCATATGGCCCAAAACTAGCATTATTCTGAATCACAAATTGAGTACCATAGATTATATAGTCTATATTTCATTAGGAAAGGTCTATCTCATATGATTTAACATATGATTTAACAGAGAAAGAGAATGTATGAATATTATAAACTCTTTAATATTGTATTTAATTTTTATAAATAAAAAAATAGTATAAATTTCATTTATTATTATTTGAATTTAATCTTTGATAAAAATAATTCTTATAAGATTTTATTTATTTTTAGGTCAAACTCAAAATTCATCATAATCATTTTGGCCTGATGAACATGAGAGTTAATACATAAAAAATAACATTTCACCCACTAAACGGATTTGATATATAAACTCATTTATTCAGTTACACTATTATAATCATATTTACGTAGCTTTCCATCCTGAGCTTTTAGACTAGTATACATGCTTATGGACAATTGACATGCCGAAAGGAAGCAAAAAAGAAAAAGGAAAAAAGAAAACAGAAAAACCAAACCAAAACAAGTCTAAAAAAAAAGAGTAACATAACATGTTGGATGTTCCACATTTTTATTTATGTTTGATATCATGGCAAGGTGAGTCCAGAGGAGAAGCTTATACCAGCCATGTTCCAACCCTTCATTTTGCAATCAGGGAGAGGCATCCACGTCCACCGGTTCCACTTTGTATCAAAAGAGAGCCACGTCATGTCCCAAACACCTTCACAATTAGACACCAACGCAGCCCTAACGACACCGTTTTTCTCTTCTAAGCAACCCATCATTGCTGCATAAGGCTTCTCAATCACACCAGGAACCGCAGACACAAACTCCCACTTTCTTCCGTCTAAACTCAAACCCCAAAGCTCCACCCTCTTCAACACCCTCACGTTCCTCGTGTTCCCACCCTCCGATTTCACAACCATCATGTACCCATCACCGTACACGTGTAACATGTCCATCACGTTCCCCCAACTAAATCCAACCGTCAGATCGTCATTAGCCCCAGCCACGTTGAATCTCGGCCGTAGAACTACGGACTTATCGCACTCATCTGGCATCGTCGCGACCAGAACGCTCTCCATAGGCCCGTGAACCACGTTGAGAAACACGTGACCCGCGCCACGTGGCGAAAACGAAAACGAAAACTCATTAGTATTAGTATTTTCCTCAGCCTCCGTTGACCTCCACGTGTCGGTTCTGGACTCGTACACGAACAACACGGGGCGGTTGTCAACGAACTCAGCGAACATGAAGCGGAAATGGCCCGAACCGGTTGGGTCGGTGACGAGCTTCATCCCGGAGCGTCTCCAGGAAGAGGTGCCACGTGGACCTAACGGAGAGGGAGGGATCTTCTTAACGGTGACGGAGATTAGGTTAACGGCGACGACTTCGCGAACGGTGTTGGAGGCGAAGAGGAAGACGTTGTTTGAAGCGGCGAGGAAGTAGAGGTCCTCGCCGTGGAATTGGATTGGTTTGAGAAGCTCCGATATGGGGATGCGGAACCAGCGGTCGGAGCTCCGGTCGGTGAAGGAGTGGAGAGCGGCGTCGCGGAGCCACCGTTTTTTGTAGACGAAGAGCCACGTGGTGGAGGTGGATAAACTGTTGTACTGGCGAACGAAGGTGTTGTCGGAGATTATTCTGGAGAAGGATTTGTTTAGGAGTTTTAAGCGAATGATTTCGGGGAGTACGAGGGAGAGGAAGATGTTTTGGATGAGTTCTTGTGGGAGGAGGCAGAGGCCAACGGCGTTTTTTGTTGTTGAGTTTCGGTGGTCATCCATGTAAAGAGAAAGTGGAGTAATTTAGTGGTTTTGAGTTTCAGGTGGGCGTGGGTGGGGTTGTGGGATGAAAAATTTATACGATAAAGTCATGGTAGAGACTATCAATGATTGTAGATAAGTTGACAATAAAAGTCAAATTTCTGGGAGACAATAGTAACTTTGACTCCAAAAAATATGAACAGTTATAAAATTATACGAGTAAAAAGTAATTTTGCTAATACATCGTGAGTCTTTCTCTTCGGTTCATTTTATTTTATCAGTTGGATTTTTGCATTGGAATATAAGTAGCAATATTTTCAAATGCAAACTAAATATATATGATATTTTTGGATATTTAAAGAATCGAAACTTATAAACATATATTTCAGTCCTACACTGGCATGAATTTGTGTTTAACTTTATGGAAACAATTGCCCTACTAATTTTTTAGATTTTTTTATTTACATAATAAGTGTGTATAATTATTAATCATCTTTATAATTTAAAATGTAGTAAAATAATTCTATTCATACTATGAATATTGTTTCCACAAATTTATTTTTAGTCACACTCTTTTTATTTTCTCAATTAAATATTTATATTATTATTTCTTTTCATTTTTAGATGTATACTAAAAAATTATATTATTATTGCGTGCATATATATATATATATATATATATATATATATATAATATTTGAAAGTTTTTAATTATCTATCATTTTCAACCTACCTTCTTTTATCACCATTTTTTTAATTAAATTTCAATATTTTTTTCATAATCTTAAATCAAAATTTAAGTTATTCATTTAAATTAAAAAATAAATCATATATTAAATTATATTTATTCTTTTTTATTATCATGTTATTAGTATAAAATATCTACCAACTTTATACATGACTAATTTCTATTATATTCTTTTTTATTTTAATTATGTTTTTTTTTTCATTCATAAGATTCGAACTTGAATTCTTGTTAAAGAGAATCAAGTCTAATACTACCCAAGCCAACAACTTGTTGGTTAATTATATTTATTTATTGTGAATTCCCACAGCTAAAAAATTTTAGATCTCTTATTCGTCCTACATGAGAACCAAAGATCCTAATCAAGAGGATTAAAAAAAATAGAAGAAAAATAGTAAGTGTCTGAGTGTGTTGGGTTTTGACAAGGATGTGGGGTGATGAGGTTTGGACAAGGACGTTTGGATTTGACAAAATATTTTAAGGCCACATAGGACAAGCCTCCCACAAGGATCCTAATTAAACTATAGCCATCGTCATGGGCGGTGTCGTTGCTAGCCATTTTGACTCGTTAGATGGGGAAATTTTGTGTTGAGGTTACTGGCAGGGGTGTTGCGTGAGGAGGGTTTTTAAATGGTTTGAGGGAGTGTTGAACTATACACTATAAAGTTTGATTTTTTATTTTTATTTTTATTTTTTTTTAAATGTGGAATTATTGAATTAGGAATAAGAAGCATGAAAAAGAGAATGAATGAGAACCAGTAGTAGTGTCAAGGCGTTCCCCAAATAAAGGTCCTCAGCACCCCACGCGTGCTATGTTGTAGTGGGTGGATGAGTCATGCTGCCTAGTCAACAAAATGGAAATGACGTTGAATCTGACTTTGCCTCTCCTAATGACGTGACGACAATGAGATTAATTAATCGGTAAAGTTTAGGTCGAAGCGTAGTGGACTTTGGGCCTTTACTTCATGCACTTCTCATTTGTTTCAATATCCATAAACTACCCTTCTGATGTTTTTAATTTTTCTTTCTTCAACCTTTGTCCTAAAAGCAGCTGACCTACTCCCAACACCTTATTCCATTTTCATTCGAGTATGTTTTCCGTGAAGGTTGTGTCGGCATAGACGTTGTTATATCCATCAAATGTTACAAACATTAGTTGTTTTGGGGCATCTTGCATAGCTCTGTTGAGGTCAGGTCGAGGTAGCATCTGCATTCTGTGTGTAGCTCCTTCGAAGGTTGGGTGGAGATAGACACTATAGGTAAGTGGTTGTTTTGACTCTTATGCTAGCTAGGTTCGGGTTTTGTTTGAAGAACTTATTCCGAAAAGCAATTGTGGCTAACTCTTTTGGAAAAGGCTTTCCAAAACACTTGTACCACTATTACAAAAAAGTCTTTCCATATATAATTATTATCCGAAATTGGCATTCCAGAATGGCTCAACACAGATTCCATAATAGCCACTCCATAACTTTCATACTAGACTTCTAGAGAGCCTATTCCAGAAAGTGAGTGTTTTAGAAAGTAATCTGGAATGCTTATTTTGGAATGCATAGTATAACTTTCCGGAACAACTCTTCCATAACTGCTTAAATACGCTTCCAGAAATCATTATCTAAAAAGGAATTTTAGGAAAAAATGATTTGGAATGCCCGTTCTGGAATCTATAGTATACATTTATGGAACGCTCTTTTGTAACTATACTAATGGGTTCTAGATAAACTTTTCCAGAAAGTAATTTTTTTTTATAAAAAAAATAAACATTTGGAATGCCCATTCCGAAATGGTAAATATATTTTTTGAAAAATGCTTTCCATAACACTCCTAATAGCCTTCCAAAAAAAGTTTTCTATAACACTACTATAGCCTTTTAGAAAATGCGTTCCATAACACTACTAATAGCCTTCCAAAAACCTTTTTCCATAACTACCTTCCGAAAAAGCATTTTCCATAACATTGCTAATAGCCTTTCGGAAACCTTTTTCCATAACATTGCTAATAGACTTCCAGAAAACGTTTTCCATAACACTTAATAGCCTTCCAAAAAATGTCCGTCCTATCACATGCCTAAGGCTGGTCGTCGTAGTTGCAACAACTATTGCGTGAATGAGGGACTTCGGATGGGATTTTTCGACTAAGGGAAAGGGGTGCTAGGCGGTCCTGTGGGATGTAGGGGCTTTTCTAATCGAAGAGAGGTGTTAGGGTTCAGGAAATTGGGGAAGGGAGTGATGAGGGTAGTGATGAGGGGAGAGCTGAGATCAATTATCATGGATAATTTTGTCCACTCACATAAAACGATAAGGGCAGGAAGCAAGTATGGGTGTGCAGGAAGCAAAGGCCTGGACTTTGTTGCGACTTTGAGTCTAAACTCAAGTGTGGTTAACTTTAATCAATCGCTTAAAATTGGGCTATAGGCTCAATGCTGCATGAGTCTATGACACTTGTATTGTCTAGAAAAATTTGAGTCCAATGCCTATTGAAGGTGGGTGAAATTGTAGTGTTTCTTCCAACACCCTCATAAAGATCAAGGAACACTCCCTTTACATTCCTAACATTTCTAGACATTCCTAACATTTCTAGAATGTAAACGGAGTGTTCCTTTTTTCTTTTTTATGGGGTTCAAGAAGTTTTAGCTGTCAACTTGTAAAGGGTGTCTGATTCTTGAGTAAGTTGGCTTAAATGCTTATTTTTTTCTCTGTTTCTCTATGATTCTAAGTCTAAAAACTCATATATTTTTCTTTTTCTTGTAAAATACTTGCTAGATTTTGGGTTAAGCTAATAAAAGTGATATCCTAGCTCTATTCTAAGCATTTTTGAATTTGAAGCTAAGAGGTCAGCGAGGTTCTTTCATTTTCTTTTCATGTTATTTGATGATTTGAGAGTGTCGCAACGTGGGTCATGATGGGACGACGATAAAAAAAGATAGAGAGAATGTTTTCCAAAAAATAAAAATGGGGAGTCGTCACCAATGTTTATTTAAGAAAAACGTTGGAAAAACCAAAAGATAAGGAATGATCTACGATTTGAGAAAAAAGATTCTAGAGTTGTTTACGCACAAGAAAGGTGTTAGCACCCCATGCATTCATCATGAAGACGACAACCTTTAATCGAGTGTGATAAAAATAAAGTGATTTTTTAAATTATTTTATCTTCCCTTGAGAACATGAATTATGTTTGTTATATTTTTGTTTATTTAGAAAAAGAAAGAAAATTTTTATTTTTAGAAAAAAAGGGATTTTATGGTGTTTTAGTTTTTTAGGTTGACAAGGGATTTACCCTCGCTCTTACGTATCCCTAGGTGCAATGAGGAAATCAGACCTACATAGTTCTTTGGGTAGAAAACAACTTATTGTTGGATCGAGTGACCTCAGAATAATTAACAAGGGGGGTTGAATTAATTATTCCTAAACCTTTACCAATTAAAAATTACTCTTTTAAGGCTTTTACTTATGTTGTTAAGAGAATATGGAGTAGAAGAGAAACTTAACAAAAAGTAAAAGCGGAAATTAAATGCACAGCAGAAAGTAAAAGAGTAGGGAAGAAGGAAACAAACACACAAGGATTTTTATACTGGTTCGGCAATAACCCGTGCCTACCTCCAGTCCCCAAGCGACCTGCGGTCCTTGGGATTTCTTTCAACCTTGTAAAAATCCTTTTACAAGCAAAGATCCACAAGGGATGTACCCTCCCTTGTTCTCTTTGAACCTAGTGGATGTACCTTCCACTAGAACTGATCCACAAGAGATGTACCCTCTCTTATTCTCAGTCAAACCCAAGTAGATGTACCCTCTACTTGTACCACAAAGGATGTACCCTCCAATGTGTTAAGACAAAGATCTCAGGCTGTTACACCTTTGATACTTTGTAAATGGGGATACAAAAGAATTCTTAGGCGGTTAAACCTTTGAACGCTTTTGTATTAGGGAATGTGAAGAATCAAAAGAATTCTCAGACTGTGTTGTGTTGAATTCTTTAACAAGGAAGAAGGGAGACACAAAAGAATTCAGGCGGTTAGTCCTTCCTTCTTTTGGAAAAGAGAGAAGAGAGACACAAAAAGAATTCAGGCGGTTAGTCCTTGGCGAATTGTTTTTGGCAAAGGGAGAAGAGAATGAAAAGATGAATAGCACAAGTTTTCAAGGTTTAGAAAACCAAAAAACTTCAGAAAGCTTTTGGTACAAAAGAAGAAGAAGAAGAAGAACTTCAAAGAGATTTCAAGGCTTGTAAAGGATTGTAAGAGTTTGTTAGAAAGATTGATTTTTAAAATACAAAACAAAGCCTTGCTTTTATAGACTCTTCATGTCTGGTCAAGAAGGCCATTCAGAAGAGTTATAACTTTTAGAAAAACTTAAAACCCATTTGAAAAAGTCAAAACCTTTTTGAAGAGTTACATCTTTAGATTTTTCAAAAACAGTCACTGGTAATCGATTACCAAATAAGTGTAATCGATTACACAAAGCTTTTGAGTGAAAGGATGTGACTCTTCACATTTAAATTTGAATTTCAACGTTCAAGGGCACTGGTAATCGATTACCAAAACATTGTAATCGATTACAGCCTTTTGAAAATATTTAAAACGTTGTAAATTCAGTTTGAAAACTTTTTCAAACTCTTTTAGCTACTGGTAATCAATTACCAGAGAGTAAAAGCTCTTTGGTAAAGGTTTTGTCAAAAACTCATGTGCTATTCAAAGTTTTGAAAAAACTTTTTAATACTTATCTTGATTGAGTCTTTTCTTCATTCTCGAATCTTGATCTTGATTCTTGAGATCTTGAGTCTTGAATCTTGATCTTGATTCTTGAGATCTTGAGTCTTGATTCTTGATTCCTGAATCTTGATCTTGATTCTTGATTCTCTTGAGATGTTCTTTGATTCACTTGAGCTTTTTGTTCATCACTTTTGTCATCATCTTTTGTTGTCATCATTGTTATCATCAAAACACCTTTGAATCATTGTTGATTCATCATGAAGCTTTGCTTCCACACTTATGTGTTTGATTGATTTTATCTTTTTTGAAAGGTTTGTTTTAATTGAGTAAAAAAAAGAGTTGTTAAAGCGTTGGACCTTGAAATAATGTTGAATTTTAAGAGAATAGTGGAGAGAATTGCTTAAGGCATTGGACCTTGAAGCGATCTCCAGTAATGCATAATTTTATGGAGAAAAGGAGAATTGAGTGATCATTTGTTTGAGTATTTTTACCTTTTTTTTAAATATTTTAGTTTTGTGGTATACTTTGTGAAATCAAGCAAGTCGGAGACCAACATGACATTCACAAAATTTACTCACACATTATTGAAACACCACCAAACAAGTTGGAGACCTAGCATGGAGTGCACAAAACATGAAAAAGAGAATTTTGGGTTTGTGGAAAAATTTGTGAAGTCAAGCAAGTCAGAGACCCAACTTGACATTCACAAAATGTATCCACACATTATAGAAACACCACCAAGCAAGTTGGAAGCCCAACATGGAGTGAGCATAATGTAAGTGTGATGTGCCATTATTTTCTCCTATTTCTTAACCCTTTTTGCACCATTTTAATTACTGATTAGTTTTAATTGTCAAATTAATTATGCAGTTTTATCATTTGGGCCTATTGGACTAATTTTGTGTTTTTAATTTAATTTCAGGAGAATTATAAGCAATTGGGCTTGAATCCAGAATTGGGCTTGGACTTGAAGAGAGCAGACAATTTTATCAAATCTTATCTTATCTAGATCAAATCTTATCTTATCTAGATTTTATCTAATCTATATATTATTTCATTTAGATCTTATCTTATCTTATTTAGATTTTATTTCATCTAGATTTTATTTTATCTTATCTTATCTTATCTTGTCTAGATTTTATTTTATTTATGGGCTTGAACTTAAAACAGATTTGTAAGCTTTGGGGCTGGAAACTATATAACAGCACCAAGGTTCTAGTTTAGGCTCCCTTCTCTCTTCTCTCTCTCTCCTCTTCCTCTCTTCTCTAGCTCCTCTTTCGTTTTTAGTTTTAGGCTTCTCTTCTTCTTTTAGACACTTTTTCATGTTGCAATTCCAGTTTTTAATTTTCGTTTCAGCAATAAAATTTCGTTCTTCAATCTATAATTTTGTTCTCTATTGATTAATGGAAGGCTAAGTCTCCAGCGTTGTTTTCTCTTGAGGATCAAACACAGTTCTCTTTGAGGTTCTATTATTACTATTAAATTCTGTTCAGTTTTTTCTCTTCATTAATTACTCTGAATTTGTTGCTATTAATTCATGCATGCTTAGTGCTTGATTAATTGTCTCTGCGCTTAATTTATGTTCATGCTTAATGATCATTTATGATTAATTGGTGTATGTGTTGCTTATTCACATAATGAATGCCTTATGTTAAATTTCGCTTAGTAATTTAATTTAGGGTTGGATTAAGTGGTTGAACTGATAAAGGACAAACTCTCGTAACCTAGGATAAGGGACTTGTTGTGAATCAAGAAGAAATAACGTGTTTTAATTTTGATATTTTATAATTCACATCTATTCGCTGTTTAATTTACAAAAGCAAACACCCCCCCCCCCCCAATTTGTTACTATTTGTTATGAACATTTTGGTTTATCATTGCTCGTTGGGAAACGACCTAGGATCACTTCCTAGTTACTGCATTTTAATGTTTATTTGATTCGGGTACGGCCTCGATCAAAGTGCGTACCAAAGAATACTAATGTAGAATTGCAAAAATAAATGAATAATTGACATAGCGTTACACAATCAAATAAATCAAATGGGAATAGAAAGGGATAGAATAAAAGTGTGGGGGTACACTTTGTAATTAAGGGTACGAGGTTGAAATATGGGAAAATAAAATAAATAAGTAGCGAAATATTTACAACATTATTAATTAAACTAAATAATTAAGCAATGATAATAAAAAGACAATCAAGTTGAAGAATAAAATAAATAATAAAGACAAAAAAAATGAAATAAAGAGTTATCTATTAATTTACTTATTTATCATTATTATTGATTTATTTTTATCTTTTTTTAGGGTCAAAGTCAAAGGATTGACTATGACTTAGTCAACATTGACGGAGTGCTGACATGGTGGACCTGGTCACCAGCCTAGGTAGCAAGCGTGCATACATGGAGGAAGGAGGCATAACTAATAATATTTATTTTGTTTTAGACTTCTGGAAAAATGGTTAGGCCCAAAAGTAAAGAGGGTGCATGTGTAGAAAAAAAGATATGTAAATAAGTTTTTATTTTGTCTCTTAAAAAAAAATGGGCTAGGGCCAAATTGGAAGAAGGTGCATGTGTAAAAAAAGGGGGAAGGGGGGGGGGGGGGTGGGGTGGGAGTAAATAGTGGTTTTTATTTTGTTTCATAAGAGGTCTATTTCAAATGACTCTCACTTTTTTACTTGCGGGTTGGGTCAGGTCACTTTGACCCAGTTTCAACCCTAGCCCAATAAAAAAATAATAAAAAAAATTAAAAAGAGGAGAAGAAAGGGAAGGAAGAGTGAAGGAAAGAAGAAGGGAGAAAGAAAGAGAGGAGAAGGAAGGAATGAGGGATACCTAGAGACCCCTCATCCTTCTCTAGTTGTAGTGCTAAATGATGTGAGATTATTGGCTCCTTTTGTCTCCTCGGGATTTGTGGCTCCTTTTTTTCTGTGTATTCTCTCTATGTGTAATTGATGTCTAGACCTCCCCCTTTTATACTGTTCCTTCTTCTTTTGTTCTCTTAACTCTTTTCCTTTTTATTATTATTCCTTTTTCGTTTTATTATTGTTCTTCCTTTCCTTTTTTTTAATTATTTTTTCTGTTTTATTATTGTTCTTCCTTTCCCTTTTTATTATTTTTTCCATTTTATTATCATTCTTCCTTTCCCTTTTTTCGTTATTTTTTATTTTGTTTTCTTCCTTTTCCTTAATTTTTTTTGTTTTTTTTAAACTTGTTCGGACAAAATTAGGGTCTGACAAAGAGTTTGACTCTATTGGTTGGGTCTTTGAGACCAAATAATTTCTTGTTTGTGTTGAAAAGATTAAGACTTTGGGATGAAATTACTATGATTGTGATTTGATATTTTTTTTTATCATATTTAATTGTATAAAAATATTTTTGTAATAGTGGCTAAATTCAATTTTAGACTCTTAAAAGTAATTCCTTATCGTCACTATGTCATGATTGCCATTAACAAAGTTAACAAGACGGGATGACCTGGCTGAAAACAGAATCAAGTATAATTTTTAACGACTAAAAACTATCACAACATATTTTTCTTTCTCTGTGAACATTTTCATTCGGTAAACGCAAGAACAATCCCTAGAAACTAGATGAAGAACATAACCCAAAACAAATCAATAACCCTAAATCACAAATCACAACACAAAATCCCAAATCAAGAACTCGTATATTAAGAACCCCAAATCACAAATCAAGAACCCCCAAATCACAAATCACAAACCAAGAACACCCAAACCACAAATTCATCTTAGGTTTTGATGGTTTTGAAAAGGAGAGGTTCCACTAGAGGATGTTGAGGGCCTTGAAGCGGGACTCACTTGAAATCTTACGGGTGTCGATAGTGACAAAGAATGGAGTCAACAGTGGTAGGGGGAGGTTGAGCATCTTGTCACGAAGCCTGTTAGTGTTGGTGATGATGAGAACGAGATCGTTAGTAAGGTCCTAGGTGAAGATGGTTTGTGTTGTGGTTCTTTTGTTAGTTGGATCAAGAATCTAGGAAGGGGGGGGGGGGGTGAATATATTCCTCAACTTTTTGAATTTTCTTGTTGAAATCAATTCAAATCCAAATACCCTCTAGAACAATCAAGGTTTTCCTCAAAATCTTTTATCACAAGGATAATATTGCTTAAGAAAAAAAAATCACTTTTTGTTCAAAAACAAAGTTTTAGTGGCACATCCAATTACAAGATCAAATACCAATACAATATGATATCAATAACAAGATAAGGGATAGAGAGAATCAAGACAAGGGTTTATATTGGTTTAGTTCTCAAAAGAGCCTATATCCAATTTGCTCTAAGAACCCTTAAAACAATCACTATAGAGAAATCACTTTACAGATACTATACACAAGCAAATCTATAATACAACCCTTATTCCCTTGAACCCTGCACAAGAAAATATATGAGCTAAACCCTACAATTCAACAACTTTCTCCGTAACCCTAACCAAGATTAGAATCAAAGATGAGAACATAAGGAATGGAATGAAAACACCTTGTTGTGTAGATGTTAAATTTTCAAGCTTCAATCCATGGTATTCTTCTTATGATGTTGAATGCATGATCTTGACTAAATGATCTTCTCTGAAGAAAATGCCTTGTAAATCCTCCAATAAACTTTTTCTAACTGAAATGTGTAATTTTATCTCATAGAAGAGTCACACTAGGGAAAGGACAAGATGTGTATTTATAATAAAAACAACTATAACCATCATAATCGATTATCAAAACCTAGTGATCATTTATTTCATTTATATACCCTTTATTATGAATTTTCAAATCGTGGTAATCGATTATTTCGATCACAAACAAAAATCTTCTAATTGCAATTTGATATAATCGATTATGAACAAGTGATAATCAATTATCTTGCTTGTGATATGTCATATTTGCTTCTAGTATGCTATTGTAATTGATTACAACCAAATGGTAATTGATTAATTCGCACATAGAGAGCAAATAAAATTTTTAAGAACACTTATAATCGATTATATGGCTCATAGTGACTTTCTTCTTTTGAAAACAAGCTTAGAAATCAATTGGCATTTTCTCGTAATCGATTGTCCCAATGGGGATAGCCTTTTTTCAACAAAGTCAAAGTCTAAGCCAAGGTTCAAAGATGTTGTAATTGATTACAAAAACTGTGTAATCGATTACACTATGTTAAACACTTATGTTCATAAAAACTTAGTGATTTGAGAATTCACAATCACTTATAACACGAATCTAAGCATGACACCAGATACAGTAAACTATGAGTACACATGTCTATATCCAAAAACAATCAATACAAAATGCCACATCTATGAAAACATGTTTGACACTGTAAAATTACATAAGTCAAAATCCTAAGACTAAGTCTTTAATCTACACCTTCCCACGTTGCCCGTTTGGGCCCAAAACGGGGTTTGCATCATCATGTCACAGGGGTTTGATATGATGTTGAGTGGCAAAGGAGAAGTATGGGAACTCCAGGGAGAGTGAGGTTCGGGAAGCGTATGGGTGGGGGTGGACAGGGAGAACTAAGAAGAGAGAGTAACCATGTTAATGTTAAACCTAATAGAAGGATTACTTTGAACCTTTTAATTAAGATAAAGGACCAAAATAAAATTTTTAAAAGATAAGGTACCAAACTAAACAAATAAAAAGATGTCAGACCAAATAGGTCATTTGACAAAAAATGTTTTGATTCATTTTTCATGGCAAATGAATATAGTTGCGGGAATAGTGTAAAACAAGGGATTTTCATGAGTTTAAATTATTAAAGATGATGCTTTTACTAATAAAAATGTTGACTTTTATTGGTGGTTGAGTTAATTAATTTTAATTAGTTAGAGAATTTAAAATTTGAGTTTTGACCACTTTAAAGGGGAGGATTTTGTTGTTGTGCCAACAAATCATTAACCCTCTTCTTCCATAATTTGAAATTCTCAATTCCATATCAAACTTTCCCACTTCAAATTTCGTATTTGGGTTAAGCACCATCTGATACCAGTTGGCACAAAATTTCTAAATGTCATCCCTATATTGTATTGCAGGGGCTTCACCGCTCGTATCCCAATCCATGTCATAACCCAACAAGTCCAAGCCAAAAACAAATATTGCCGCTTTGCTCTGCTCTGCTTCACTACAATCTAACATCTTCCCACCCATAAAATATGAGTCATGCACACAACATAATTGAGAAAGCAAAAGAAAAAAGCGTGTTGCATAAGCCAAAAATTTTAATTATTGAATAAATATCGGAAACCTCCAAGGCACGTCGCATAAGCAAGATTTTAACAAACTGTAATAGCATTTTTAGAAAGTTATTGTTGGTGGTTCTAGGCAAAATTTTGTAAATGTGTTTTCAAGGAGCCATCAAAAAATGGCCAAATGAAAAATTTACTAAGTCTAAGTTCTCTGATGACTAGGGAAAATATTTTTGACACATGACTACATCACAGGGAACTTTCTCGAAAATTGCCATTATCGGAAAGTGCAAGTTGCAAAAATTAGTTATTCGAGACGATGATGAAGCCCAAGGCAGAAAATGACTAAGTGTTAGATGATATCATGAAGATTAAGAAGATTTCCAAAAGTTAAAGATCAAACATATTTTTTAGGAGGACGATTTGAGGTAGCTTCATGTGGAGCTTGTAGGCCTTGGATCTTCTTCATCAATGGAGTCCTTTGCTTCTTGAAGATGGAAGAAAGATGATTGGACGCCACTTCAAGGAGAAGATGAGTTAAGAAGCTCACCACCATAGGAAGCCATGGATGAGAGCTTGAAGGTAGGAGAAGATGAGTAGAGGGAGAGGGAGAGAAGAAGCATAAAATTTTGTGCCTCAAATGAAAGTCCAAGATTCTCCACTAAGTGTGCTTAGGTGTCATGAGGCATGTAAAACATGAAGGACATGCACAAAGTGTGACTATATGATGTGACAATGAAGTGTAGCAAGCAAATGCTCACCTCCCCCTCTAAAACTTAATTGTATTGGGCTTTTCCCAATTCAATTAAATTTATTTCCCAATACACACATCAAATATTCACTTAATGCATGTGAAATTACAAAACTACCCCTAATACAAAAGCTAGTCTAGGTGCCCTAAAATACAATGACTGAAAAATCCTACATTTCTAGGGTACCCTTCCTACATTATGGAGCCCTAAATACAAGGCCCAAAAATAATGAAACCTTAATCTAATATTTACAAAGATAAGTGGGCTCATACATAGCCCATGGGCCCGAAATCTACCCTAAGGCTCATAAGAACCCTAGGGCCTTCTCTTGCATCTCTGGCCCAATCTTCTTGGAGTCTTCTATCCAATGCCCTTGGGGGGTAGGATTGCATCACGATTTTCAGGAGTGATTTCAGAAAACATGCAAAAACGGTTTTCAACAATAATTTTTTGAAAGCGCCACCGAAAAGGAGTTAGAAGGCAATTTTTGATAGTTATCAAATTCAATTTTTTTATATTTTTTTAATTTAAGGGTAAATAGCCAAATTTATTCTTGAAATTTTGAGGTGTTGACAAATTTGTCCTTGAAAGATGGAAAATTTAAATTTAGTCCTTGAATGTTAAAAAAATGCGACAAATTAATCTTGCACACAATTTAATGACAAATTGATCCCTAAACTTTACAACTTAATATCAAATTAGTCCTAAAAAATATAATTTATTGTCAAATTGGTCCTCGAACATTAAAACTTAATGACAAAATAGTCTCACAAATTTAATGGTAGGACTAATTTGTAGCACTTTTTCCACGTTTAGGAACTAAGTTTGTATTGTTCATCTTTCAGGGACCCATTTTTCACCGCATCACACTTTCAGCGGAAAATTTGATTATTTACCCTTAATTTAAAGTTGATTTGAGTGAGATATTTCCTTGGGTCACACATAACAAATTTTCAACCTTTGATTTGAAGCATGCATTGCATAGCCTACACAACAACATTGAATAGTGTACAAGAGCAACAACCTTTCAATTTCTACAATGAAAAAAAAATGAATGAACCACCTGGGTTTTTACCTTTCAGTTCGTCGGTTTATATGGTAAATAGTCAAGCCACAATGAGTCAAAAAAATTTGATTACACACTCGATCTTAAGAGAGACTTAAACCACTAAGGTGATCGTGTTTTGGTCGGACCGTTTCAACTGACTGGGCCAGTTTGATTTTTAAAACATGGATAGCATAAAGTAAAATATAAAAAAGGTTGTTATTGAAACCCTCACCATTGGAAATTACATTCCTACCCCCACCTTTCCCCCCTACCTACCTACTCCATATCCAGTTAAATTACCTTATCCATTAGAAACATTGGACCTTCCATTACCTACCCTATTTATCCCTATTCTCTTCTCCCTCAACCTCTCCTATTTTTCCTTCCCTTTTCTTCCTTGAAGGTAGGTTTTTCTTTGTGAATGTCACTCAAAGCTCGACTTCTTCCTTCATTGTCCAATCACAACCCATTTTTCCCTTCCAACTTTAGTGAAGTAATAGATCTCGCCTTATTTTTTCTTCATTTGAGTAGCATTCTCAATACTAGTGAGTGTCTCAAATTCAAGATTTTTACTTTATTTTAGGGGGTTATAAACTCTCTCTTTGTATATTAGAATTTTATCCTTACACTTATTAGCATTCTTTCACTTTTCTCTCTTTATTCATTAGGGTTTTTGTTGCTATTGTTTTTCGTGTGTTTGGTACTTCAGCCTCTACTCTCCATTGGTCCCTTAAATCACAAGGCTGTTAGGCGCTAGGTAAGTTTGTTTCTTACTTTTTTGTTTTCGGTGTTTGCTTAAATGTTTTGTTTATGATTCTCCATGAATCAAATGGTAATTGTGCAAATGTGGTGGGTTGATTCAGAAGATGAGAATAAGATTTTGTCGAATTTGGTACACTAATAAGGAAAACCAAGATACACATCCCAATATGAATTATGACAACCGGTGACACTGTGATGGAGGGTGGGAGAAAATGGAGAAAACCTAAGAAAAAGAGAATTTAGTTTTTTTATTTTTTTTAAAATTAAAATTTAAAGTACTATAATAGCCCTAAGATAAATTATTTAAAGCTAAAGAGATAGTTGGTTTTCTTGTCCTATAATTATTTAATGTTATTAAATGTAATATTTTTATGAACATTAAATAATATTATTTATTGTATTTATGAAATATAATATTTATTCAATATATTATGAGGATTAAATTTAAGATAAATATATATATATATATATATATATATATATATATATATATATTAATATATCCCATCATTATTAAAAATGATATAAATGTAATTAATCTTTTCTAAATTATTATAGTACTAAAATTAATTGTTTGTAAATTGACTATTAAAAAAAGCAGACCATATAAATACACCTATTTATAAGAAAAGTGTTGGGTGTGGAGATTAATTGAAGCTTAGCCCAAGAGTCTCACCGAGGTGTTAAACCATATTTGATTTTATTGGTTTTATTCTTTCAAAAAAAATAAAATTCATAAATTTAATAAAACATAATTTCTCTTTATGCATTTGTTAATTTTTTACTTTTTGATTACTTGAAATATTTACCTAATTTTTATTTTGATGTATAGATGGTGAGTAACTATTTATTGATAAGTTTATTTTCTTGTTTTTTAATTTCCTTCTTTGAAAATGGAAAGTTAAACAATATATGGACGAAGGTTTTCTACGGTTGAATTTTCAATTGTTTGAACTTTGATATTTGTGATTTACCATGTTCTAAAATTCTTAATATATGTTATATATACATTGACAAGAGATAGGTGTTATTAGTAGGTATTTGTCATATTGTCCTATAATCAAAGTTAAAATTCACTTGCATCGACCTTTAATACGTACTTAAATTTGTGTTTGATCTTTTGTATAGATTTAAATTTATGTAAGTTTTATTCTTTAGGTATTTGTAACATCGTTTTTAATTTCAAATGTGTGTTATTCCTTAGGTATTTATAATATTGTTCAATAATGAAAATTATTATTTTACTTCCACCAACCTTTAATATTGACTTAATTAAATTTGTGTGTGATACAAAACCAATCTTGATGATGTATAAATGGTTACAGGGTTAATATTTATGATTCTTAGTTCTTTTTTTATAAACTCCCGTTAAAGGATAATAAGTGAGGTGAGGTTTTGTATTTTGCTCTTGATATTAAAAAATATTTGATTTTTTATTTACTCTTCTATTTTTTTTTTCCTTGATTAGAATTTAGGTGGAGACTCAAAATGGAAAACTCTCAAAGACAATTTGTGAAAGAAGGATCACCATCTGACAAGGGAAAAGAAAAGGTAGCATCCAAGAAAGAAGAAACAAAGTGTTGGAAGAAAGTCCGAATGATATACACGGATAGAGATTCTTCAAGTGAAGAAGACAATGAAGTATCAAATGATTCCAAGCGATGTGTCTTAGAAACAATGATTCCAAATTGGAATCCTAACCATAAAACTCTATCCCCATGAAGGAAAACACACCTCATCACACCTCATCCAGTATGTATAAAGGTGTGTTAGATGTTGAAAGTGAAAAAAAAATATGTAGATTAAATTTGAGACTTAGTTCAAAAGGATCATGGTGTGTGAGTTGGTACATTTGATACTGAGATAAAGGCTTCAGTAGGCAGTTATAGTCAAAAGAGGGAAGAAATTGACACACAAATGGCTCTATAAAAATATCTTCTCAAGACTTTTTATTAAGGTCTAGTATATTAGCTTATCTATTATAGATATCATCTATAAAAATATTTTCTCAAAGTTAAATATATTTTTCTTTAAGATTTGTTTTTTTTTCCTCAAGTAGTTATTTATTTAAATGAAAGACAATATATGCTGAGACAAACCGGGTTTAGATACTAGCTAGTATCCATTTCTTCCTCCTTTTTTCCTTAACATCATAAAGTCTAGATTTATTTCATCGTATGTCTTACCTTCACTACTGGAAAAAGCACATTCAATGATGATTTTCAGATACATTCAAAGACGATTTTGAAGTCAATGTCATGAAAAGTTAAGATTGACTTTCCACGACGGTTCCTAAAAAATTGTCTTAGAAAAATTATCATTTTAAGACGTTTTTCACACAAATAATCGTCTTAGAATGATACTCTTCTAAGATAGTTTGATGTTGAAAACTGTCTTCGAATGTGTTCTTTAAAAAAAAAACAAAAAAAAAGATTCTAAGACGGTTTTCCAAAAATAATCTTAGAAAATAAATTTTCTAAGATGGTTTTCTAGAAAATTGTCTTTGAATCCTAGTTTTTTTCTTAAAAAAAAATCAAAAAAGTTTGAGGATTAAAAACCGTCTAAGAATGTACATTTTCTAAAATGATTTTTCTAAGAATCGTCTTAGAATGTCTTTTATTTAAAAAAATTAAAAGTTATAATAAAATAAAAAAAATTTAGTCTAAACTAATTTTTGTTTTTCGCCCTGTTTTCAGTAAATTACCCTTTGGTTGCCAGTGAAAGCATGTCCTCCTGCTTGTTCCATCAAGAACGACATTGGGAAGACTCCATAGAGTACACTGCACCAATCAAAGTAAATCCATAATTATGTATTGACTTCATTCAGTAACCTTAAATAAATAGTATATCAAGGTTGGATATGCTACTTAGGAAAAATAAGGTAGAGATTGAAATTGTCATATTGAAGTTTTCCTTTTGGACTCTTTTTATCAACTGGGTACAAAAAAATACCTCCATAAAGCAATGTGCAGTGAACATTAGCTACCATGCTATTAAGTTATAGAAGTGACAAATAGAGTAATGTCATAAATTAAACATATTTTGTTGAAGGAAACCAAACATTTGACTCAGTCATTCAGTAGTCAAATTCAGGTACAATATGTTTATGATGATAATGCGAGGGCAAATTATTTATACCTTCCAATATATCTTAGGGACTTTGGTGATGAACCATCTTTTGGATACTTGCAGTTCTCCATCTACCTAAACAAAAGTAGGAAAGAAAATCAAAGTGTCACAAACTGCATTATAGTGCCTGAAACATTTTAACTATTGGATTTATACATACTTGGTAGTAGGTCGTCCTAGTTTTTAGTATTTCCTTCATTCACTGAATAAATCTTTCCTTTCTTTGGAATTTGAAAACCTCAGATAAAGAATTAACATATGACTCAAATAAGCTACAAATGGTTTCAATAAAGATCATGTGTGCCCTGTTTTCAGTAAAATTAAAAAAGAATTAGTCTAAACTAATTTTTGTTTTTCGCCTTGTTTTTTACCCTTTGGTTGCCAGTGAAAGCATGTCCTCCTGCTTGTTCCATCAAGAATGACATTTGGAAGACACCATAGAGTACAATGCACCAATCAAAGTAAATTCATAAACTAATTTTGGATACTTGCAGTTCTCCACATACCTAAACAGAAGTAGGAAAGAAAATCAAAGTGTCACAAACTGCAATATAGTGCCTGAAACATTTTAACTATTGGATTTATACATACTTGGTAGTAGGTCGTCCCAATTTTTAGCATTTCCTTCATTCATTGAATAAATCTTTCCTTTCTTTGGAATTTGAAAACCTTAGATCAAGCAATTAACATATGACTCAAATAAGCTACAAATGGTTTCAATAAAGATCATGTGTGCCCTTAATCCGTGAACTTTGTGAAGATCATCTCACTTAAGTTCTCTTTTACAGATGAATAAATATTAATTGAATAAACATTGCTACTTTTGGTGGCAGATCTAGGACTTTAAGTTAGGAGGAAAATTTATTTAAAAAATAAAAATTAATAATTATTATGTTAAAAGATGGGAAAAATTAAGTACATGGGTTTTAAATATACAAAATTAGGGGATAGAATATACATATTCAAGATATTTAAGTAGTCAATAATAAATACTGATCAAATACTTGCTCAAGAAAAAAGAAGTAAGCAATTTTGGGTGAGATTTTAGTTTGAAAAATGTGACTTTTTTTATTGTTAAGTCGCCATGCTAGAGCATTTACAGAGAGAATAACAATTTACTATGAACAATGGGAAGATTAATACCTTGATGTCAAGGTGAGTTATAATGATTTCCCCAAGAGATGGATCAAGGGTGAAACCATTAACACCACTTCTAGTGCTTAACACAAGCTGTAAAGTATCCCAAATTAGTAATTATAATACACTTTAAATTTTAGAATGAATTAAAATAAAACTTAAACTCAATCTACAGGTGCATAGAAAACAAAAAAATGAATATTCATATTGAGAAAATGTATTAGCATTTATCATTAGTGAAAATTGATCAGGAACTTGTACTCCCCTTTAAAATTTATCATAATCAGAGGGAAAATATGACTAAAAGAAAAAGGAAAAATCTGTAAGATAACAAGGAAAACTAGCATTCATGTTTTATCTTGATCTCAATCAAGTAGTATACATGTTTTATCTTGATCTCAATCAGGTAGAAGATAGAACTTATTGTAAGATAATAAGGAAAACTAGCATTCTTGCTTCAAATTAAGTGAAAACATCCATTGAACAAGTAGTAAGTAGTGACAAGTACACTAACAAAGAAAAGGAGATGATTGTCCTTAAAACTCATTATAGGTTAGGACATTGTTTACTTGACAGACTCAAATGAAACTCAAGTCCTATGATATGATGAAGATAACCTTCATTTATTCAATAGCACAACCCTTGACATTAAATGCTTCTCAGAAACCTAAAATAAAATATCATCTAATCAGCCAAAGTTGTGCACCAAAGATCCTATAATATTTACATTATGTGCAATAAAATAAATGATCAGGGTTTAATAAATATTGAAAGTACGTGTTATTTTTTTATAACTTTTCTTTTTCTGGAGATAGTTTCTTCTTTTAAGATTTACTCCTTTACCTTTCCTGAACCTCCAATTAAAAATTTAATGTTATATTAAAAGGTAATACTCAATTCTCTTGATTGATACTATTTTTTCTATTTATTTTGGATAAGGTGTTTATTATTTTTAATTGAAAGAACGGAAAAGGAACAAGGGTTTGATTCCCTAGCTATGATACATATAATCAAATAAATGTTGACTGAGAGGGATCATAATTATTATCTCTTAATTTAAGTGATTTGTAGAGAAATAATTGTGCTTTAATTAACACTTACATTCTCCATCTTAGCTTGGTTGTTACTCTCCAACATCAGCCCGAAAAGAATATAGGGAAAATGAGCCCACTAAAAAAGAAACAATTATAAGTTATTATATTTTTATCAAGATGATTATGACTATATACATAATTAAATAGGGTAAAATATTTGTAGTAATTTTTATTTGGTCCTTAGGTTTTTCGCAGTTGTATTGAAAGCTTCTCTGTGACTGATATCAGGATTATTGGCTTTGATCCTCTGAATCTCTTCCCTGCATAAGAACAAAGATGTTTCAAAGCTGCTTTATGCACCAATTACATCGAATATATATGCAGTAAAATTATTTGTAAAGCATTAAGTTACTTTATAAACTGGTTATATACTTTAAATTTAATATGATCAATAGCAAGGAGAGACTAATGGTAGTACGTCTGTAAAGGGAAAAGTTCCTAGAATTTTAAGAAGTAAGTTCCATAAATATAATTGCAAGTCGACTGTGTTTGTTTAAATGTTAAAATGCACAAACTACAAACAAGATGACAAAAGGCTTTGGGAAAGAATACTCAAAACATCCTCTTGAGATACAAAACCCCCTCTTGAGATATTACTAAGATACTCAAAACATCCTTAAGATACTAAATATAATAAAATATTTTCTAGATATTCTAACAAGAATAAGTAGTGTGAAAGATACCAGTGAACATATCTGAGTGGCTAGTATCTGTGTGTGATGAGTGAATGAGATAGTGATGAAGACAAAAAGAGAAGAGATTAAGACTTACTCCTATTGTCGATGTTGGCTTGAAAGTTATTCTCATCTTAATAATTTCCCCATTGGAAATTCTACTCTGATTGTCAATATAGATGATATAAGTAAAACAAATATAGACATGTGACTGTCAGTGCATATCTAGAAAAAACTAATTAGTAATTATATAACAACACAAATACATGTATCCCACTAGAGAAATTTGTTCTTGTTCTTGTGTTTCCATGTTCATCTATATATAACTCATCATTGAGGGGGAGCAAAAGGAATATTTGTGCACATGATGGAGATATTACTAACCAATAGTAGCTTGAGGGCTCTAAGGAAGGTCTCTTCTACACCATTTGAAAATTGCATGTATATGGACATAACGCCGTGATAAAGCACCTACCTTTGCTTAATTCTTGCTCTACAAATAAAGAAATCATAAATTTGTGGGTGCAATAGAACATTAACTTAAGCACCTATACTTAACACCCTCCAAAAATTAGAAAGCAGAAAAAGACAAAAAAATCACTATGTTGGGTGGCCTTCAGACAAATAATTTTTGTATAAAAGCACACATCATGCTAATACTTACTCATTTGTGAATGCAAAGATTGTTGAGTAAGGCCTATAATGGCTCAAAAGAATTGCCATGAATAATTAGAGTATTAAGAGTGTTAGACATTGTTGTCGCATGGAAAGCAAACATTTCTCCCATGTGGCTCTGTCAACAAGTAAACACAAATTAATTAGATTTTAGCATATAATCAATTATCCATAAAATATAACAATAAATCTCTACAATATATGAAACGAAACTCCAAAACTGCCTTGTTTTTTTAACCAAGCACATATTTCATGGGAACTCAGTTGACTCATATAAGAAACACCACTTTGAACACTGGGTTCATTCCTAAGAGCCACTGTTTGCATAACTTTAACAACTTTCAATGGAAAGCTGAAGCAGTTGCAATGCTCTTGAGATAAATTTATTAGATTAAAAATATTGGAAAGGAAGTAGTACATTAAATGCACAATTCATCAGCACAAGACACACAAGGTTAAACATTCTTATGTAACCAAGTTTTAAAAAAAAGAAGAAAAGAATCACATACATCTTTAAATGAAAAGCAGATTTATAGTAATTATAATAATCTACACATACAAAAGGCTGGCAAGATGGTTTTTGTAGCCAATTTAGGACAGAAGTATCTTTTTATACTGAATGATGTTTTTCTTCCTAAAAACAGTGCACTCCAAAAAAAAAAAAAAGATAAGTCTACTAATCATAAACCACTGAAAATCATTTAATTAATGAAAATTATTGAACAAAAAAAGGGAGCAGGTAGTTTTTAGTTATAATAAATCAAGGTAACTAATTCCCCTTTATTGGACATGAAGAGATTCCTAAGCTTTGTTTAGTTAACATTCCTTCCTACTTGTTCTTATTTTTAGGTTTCGCCTAAGATGATATCTTATTCCCCATCCTTGTACATCTTTCATCATCTTTTCTAAATGATAAATAATATCTCTTGTGCATTTCAAATAGTAAAAAATGAATATTGAAAAAAAGTTTGAATAGCTAAATAAAAATAAAATATAGGAACCATGGTCACCAAGGAACAACAAACTCACTTTCCATGTGCAGTTTCTCCTGAAAGCATGATAGTGTCAACACCTTGTCTTACTGCAATTGCGATGTCTGAGACTTTTGCCCTTGTTGGTGTGGGATGATTAATCATGCTTTCAAGCATTTTGTTGCCACAATAACAGGCTTTTGCATTATTTGACATCTTTGAATGATGTCCTCATGTTTGATAAAACACTTCAAGGGCATTGGATAGAAGACTCCAAGAAGATTGGGTTAGAGATACAAGAGAATGCCCTAGGGATCTCATGAGCCTTAGGGTAGATTTCGGGCTCATGGGTTAAGTATGAGCCCACTAATCTTTATACATATTAGATTAAGGTTTCATTATTTTTGGGCCTTGTATTTAGGGCTCCATAATGTAGGTAGGATACCCTAGAAATGTAGGATTTTTCAGCCCTTGTATTTCAGGGCACCTAGACTAGTTTTTGTATTAGGGTAGTTTTGTAATTTCACATGCATTAAGTAAATATTTGATGTGTGTTGGAAAATAAATTTAATTAAATTGGGAGAAGCCCAATCCAATTAAATTTTAAAGGGGGAGGTGAGCATTTACTTGCTACACCATATTGCCACATCATATAGTCACACTTTGTGCATGTCCTTCATGCTTTACAAGCCTCATGACACCTAAGCACACTTAGTGGAGATTGTTGAACTTGATCTTGAATTAGTGGGCTGAACCATATCTAAAATTCACTAATCATAATTAGTGAAATTTTGGCTTCAAAATTTGGCTCCATAAATTCAATTTCAAATTCAAGTGAAATTTGAATAGAAATTCAAATTTCCCTCCAATTTTGTGTGACACTTAGGCTATAAATAGAGGCCATGTGTGTGCATTTTTTCAACTTTGATCATTTGAGATTACACTTCAAAGTTCAGACCTCATTTGAGGCATAAAATTTTGTGCTCCTTCTCTCCCTCTCCCTCCACTCATCTTCTCTTACCTTCAAGCTCTTATCCATGGCTTCCTATGGGGGTGAGCTTCTTCTTGACTCATCTTCAATGGTGTCTCCAATCATCTTTTTTCCTTCTCCATTCCACTACCATTGAAATTCAAGAAGCAACGGACTCCATTGATGAAGAAGATCCAAGGCCTACAAGCTCCACATGGAGCTACATCACCAATTCCCCCTTTGTCGCCAACTGTTGTCGCCACGACCTCGTCGTGTGCTTCGCCTCACTTGTCAAGCTCGACGCGGTGACCAGAGTGAGGGGTAGGCTAAGCCGTTTCAGGGGAGCGGTGCAAGTGATGATGTCTAACGTCGCTGTGGAGAGAGACCCAACATAGAGATCTTCCACCGCCTCAATTGCATCTTGCTAGCTTATAACTGTTACAATGTCTTGCCTGAGGTGTTGACAGGGTTGTGGGTCCAGTGCAGGTGAGGTAGGAGGCCATGATGACTAAGAGAGTGAGGAGGAGGAAAATTAGAAAAGGTGGTGGTGACGATGAAGCCATTGGTGAAGACAAGAATGAGAGAGAGAGAGATATAAGTAAGAAGGGAAAAAGTGAGTTTTGTTTTGTTTGGTAGAAGGGTAGATTGAGCGTCAAGGAGAAGAGGAGACTAATTTCAAAGACGGTTTAAAAAACCGTATTTGAATACTTGATTTTTAAGATGGTTTTATTAAAACTGGTTTGGAACACTCAATTTCTAAGACGGTTTTTATAAAACCGACGTCGTACATTTATTATTTACAAAATTACTACCATCTCACATTCTAAGATGGTTTTTGAGAATCATCTTAGATAGTACATCGTAAAAAACTATTTTTTAGTAGTGCTTGAATTAGATGGTTAAATTGACACGTATACGTCAAAGAAAGAAAACCTTGTTCACATGACGTGTGTACTATCAAGTGTCTTTACTGTCTCGATTTATGACTTGTGATTTTTTTGTCTCGGCATTCTATTCACAATTAACAATGATATTCAAACATTATATTATCTATCATATTATATTTTCTTTTCTTTTTTCCTCTCTTACTAAGTATTAAATAGCATATGAGATAGATGTTGATCAGTTGGCCCCGCCTACTATTTCTAAATTTTAAATTCTATATATATTGAATCCAATTTTTATAGACGTTTCAATATATAGGCGTTCCAAATTAAATGGCTCTAGGGTCAACACTACTGCAAAAAAAACATTTAACGATGGTTAATAAAGGCCTTCAACGACGGTTACAAATCGTCTTTATATTCAACGTCATTGAAAGTCGAAATCATTAACGACGGTTTCAACAAAAATCATCATAGAAAAGTTAGTGCTTTCTAAGACTAAGAACCGTCTTAGAATGTATGCTTTCTAAGACGGTTCTTAGGTAAGAAACATCTTAGAAAGTCAAATGCTTCATTATTGCATTTAGCAGATTTTGACAATGGCCATTTGAATGCATTTGATACTAACTAAATATACTAAATGACTACCAAATTACAATTACCAAACGTTAACCAAAACATCCTCTCAATAATTTGATATGCCCAAATAACATATGAAACAAAAAACAACAAAACAAACATATGTAATATTGAAAGACAATATGTCCTCAAAATATTTATTACAATCCATATAATGCCATTGCAGTGACACATGTCCAATATTATCTCTGCTACGATCATACAATTCCTTAAAAATACTTTGATGGCCATAAACTTTATATGCATAATAACTTCATACACTGGAAATAAAAAATCATAACCAAAGGTTCTATTACCATAAGATATCTGAAACTATGTTCACATTTCAGAAGCTACTAATTCCAAATCCTAAGGTCAAACACATAATTCAATAAAACTAACTAGAAGTCTCAGGGGTGAAGTTTGAGCCCTAGCTAGCATGATTCAAAAATATACTTTCTAAGAACTTCAAATACCAAATAATTTTGTCGGTTCCTTTATTACATCAAATGATAATTACAACAAATCAATTAGACATCTGAACATGGTATATGCACGCTATTAAGTGCTTAAGAAATTAGAGATACCTACAACATTTGGAAAAGACATAGCAATGGCTTCAAGCCCATTGCCATCACCATTTTGTGGAGTGATTGTGTTCATAAGATAGGGCACTTGGTGCTGTTGTACCCCCGGTGCTCTTTCAAGCCTAGTAATAGTAATAAATATTAAACATATAGTAGTAGACTACTGAATAAAAAAATGGCATGCTTGGCTAATATAGGCATATATCATATTGTTAGCATCATATATAGGGAATAAAATGTTGATGAAGTGAAAAATATGATACCTTGAAAGGCTTGCAAATTAAGGTGTTTGGGTGTTGAACACTTGTGAACTCGATACTCTGGTGAACTTTGAACCACTGAAAGCCCCATGATGGAAGAATTCAATGCTGAAGAAATTGCGAAGCCACTGGAGGAGAGAGGTGTAGCTCCATTCAATCTGGAGTTCTACTGCTGAAAGCTACGGTTTTGCTACAATGGATAGTGTTGGTTCCCTTGATCCCTTTTTCTTCCACTGCGACCTTTCAAATTTGAAAATCAATGATTTTCTTAGTTAATATACAAAATAACAAATTATTGTAGAACTAATTAGTAATGTTCAATGTTTGAAATCAGTGTACGACATTTTCCCTTTGTGTCACTATCATACCTGCATACTATTGTTACATACAAGTGATTTATCACCTGGCCTCGTAACAACAACAACAAGGTACCAAGCCGTGTAGGTGGTCATTCCAAGACCCAAGAAATAGTAGATTCGATAATTGTGGAAGGAAGGTATGAAAACAATGGTGGCACAACAAGCTCCAAAAATATAAGTCGAAGTCCGTTTATCCAATTTGTCATTTATGTAATAGATGTTCATGGTTGGATGAAAGAAGCAAGAACCACCATGCCAAAGGATGCTCTTGAGGCTAAAAATGGAGTGGGCTTGTTCATTCTCTTCTTCCTTAGTGCTGCCAACTTCATGTTTTGTCTCATTTGTGACTATGGCTTCCTCTGCTTGCTTCTGAGACAACATTGTCTAAATATGGAAATATGGATTTGAAATAAAGTAAAAAAGGACAGTAAATGAGACAAAAAAACCATGACACAAAATGCGCGAGCCCAGAAAACGAAAGCCAACAAACACCCCATATCCAGATAACTGCAAAATTCCTTTGCAGCATTCTTAATAATAACAACAAAAATAGAACTTCAATTACCCCCCCCCCCCCCCCCCCCAAAAAATCCCAAAAGGAAAGAGATGTAGGGAACAAAGAGAAATTAAAAAAAAAGTGGGGCATTGACATAGACTCTTTACATAGGTTTATAAAACACTAATAGGAATCTTAAATCTGCTAAAAATCCAATGCTCTATAATCGCTATGTAGTAACCTTCGTTGATATGTCTCTTTCTCCTAAAGCTTGAAGGAAGAAAATTCAAGTAAGCTGATCCTCGTTGTTCTGAATGTGTTTGCTCTCTGTACCTTTTTTCCTATTTTCTTTTTACTTTTTCATTGTTCTAGTTGAGCTTAGTACAACACTACTGGTCATGGTGTAGTGGCCATAACTATGGATCCCTTGTTCATAGATAGTGGCAGAGAAAGCTTTAAACGCAAGAAAATTTTTTAGCGTCAGAATCTGACCATACCCTATATATGATTCTTGGAAAAATGTAAAATCAGCATAATGATAGGCATGACCTCTTGAAAGCCGCCACCAATTGGGAACTAAAAAAATGCAAAGCAAAATCCCCCATATATAGACTGCAAAAGCAGCAGCAACAGGGAGATGAACAGAAAAAACTCTATAAGAGCAATACAAAGTTATTATGATCAGACTTTTTGTTCATACACTGACTCTAAGAAGAATGAACTATATAAAAGACCCTTTTTTGGGTAAATTCAACCATATATATATAAGGAGAGAGAGGGTGCTTTTGTTTTTATAATATATTGCCAAAAGAAAAGTAGACACACTGTTAAAGTGTGAAGCCACCAACCAAAGTATAGTGAAATAAGGCATGGGATATCACTGTAGACTCTAGAGTAAATGCATACTTGTCATTGACAATACAAATACAAAGTTACTATTTTCGAAGCGCAATGCTAGAATTGAGTATAAATCCTTTCGATTAATAGTTGTACACTGTTTTACTCTTTAGTATAAGGGTGCTACTGATAATTGAATTCTATGTTGGGACTCTAACGAATCTTATCATGGTAACAATTGTATTCAATGCTCTTTTAACTATTCAAACTAAAGAATGACTACCCACAACACAAAAAAAATATACTTAAAGATAGAAGGAGTTAACCTTAGGTGGAGTGATGACTAAGATGGCAACTATCTGGACAAAACATTACCAGGAAGCCACCATTAAGGTCAATTGAGGCTTAGTATAGAGTGTATTGTGGAATGGGACACAACATACTGCCATTTTCTAATCTAATATGGGGCTGCATCACCACTGGACCTCAAAACATAGAAATTATGGACTTTAAATTCAAATATGAAATGAAACAAAGTATGCAACATCATCTGTAAAAGCAAATACCAACTAACTTACATAGAGTAGAGACATACTACAGGGCTTGCACCATGCATGTGTCATGAAAACGGGATTAGGATTGGCAGCAAAACCATGTCGCTCTTCAATTCCAACTAAAGTTGGCTTCATCCCTAGTTTCAAAAGGCTCAGACATGCATCGCTACATCCTCTCAATTTGATTTGTGATTACCAGGCACCAACGAAATGTTTATAAATAAGTGTTAGTATTAATTAAAAAATAAAACCTTAAGATCAACTTACATGGGTCTGATAACTAATGAAGCTTCACATATCCATGCAACTTCAAATGTTCTGCAAAATTGCCACATTGGATGCACAAAAAATAGTTTTCTTGTCCATGAACTTCGTATTGCGAATAGAATGTATTTTTCAATAGATTTGGTGCAGATAAAAGGAAATACAGAAATTTAAAAATTTATTGTCAAGTAAATGCCAATATTTGTACAATGGTGTTTTTAATGCTCACAATAACCATCAAATGAACCATAATTTCTCGTCCTATATCATCTACGGCTTTCTACGTCTCATGTTTTTAACTTTTACAAAAATATGTTGCCTATTTCTCGTGAATCGTTGTTATTGTCTCCATGTCTAATGACGTGCCATCAGCAAACCACTACAAAAAATGAAATATACAAATAATATGTAATTTTAATGTAAAATGATTATAAAATGATTGTGAAGTACTAATTTGAATTTATCCAAGCAAACATACCATGCTCCAATCATTCTTTAAACCTCCACTTACTATGTTCCACATCCAATGCATCACATAATAGCCACACTCATACCCTTCACTTTGAACATGGCTCTACATTCAATGTAAATAATAATTGAATCGAACAAGTGTATTGAAGTTACCATGTAAACATCACTAGTCATAAAAAAACATTAATTAACCTATACTTCAATCCACTTAGGAGGTCCTTCATCATTTTTACCATCCACACTAGTCTTTAGTGTCTTCATTGCACTGGTTAGAAAAATTAAACATGAACATGTATAGGACGATAAAAATTTGGTCATAACAAGTTTAGAATACATTAAATGAGTTACAATATAAAACTTAACTTATTAATTGCAGTTTTTATATGAATATCAGGCTTTTTACGTAATGAATAGAACCAGACAACAACATTGTTAATAAGATAGGGTACAACCAGCTGCCAATGAGCTTTACATTAAACAAAAATTAGGTACGTATAATTAAAAAATTTTTAAGAAGCATTTGCATTAATACAACTTGCTGATTCAAGTATGCTCCTAGGTACACCTGTCGTTGAGATTCCTTCACTCATGTTTGTATTTAATGTTCATATTCAACACGTCTATCATTTGCATGGTGTATCGAATGAGACTCAAAGAATCCATACACAGATGCATGACCCAAACTTGAGCTCCACTCATCCATAAACCTATTTTGAACATTGAAATGAAAATTTATAGTGACTCCTATGATAAGGAATATTAAATGTTTATAAATGAATCATATCAAATTTACTCACATCATCCATAATTGTAGTATAGCTATGTTCAAACATTTGTCACCTGCTATTATTTCATTTACATCAGAATATGTTAAGAAAAAGGATGCATCTACATCTGGAATCCCAAATTTAGTGGCATCCCACATCAACTCAACGGGCTTCTCGTAAATGTCATATAGGCTATTAATCAACTGACCCAAGGGATCATCTTCAGAAACAATATTCGACCTTTGAAGAGGTTCAACCAATTTCTTTGGACTAATATGTGAGTCCTATATGGTTAACGAAAACAAGAATTAAAGTAATATGAGTAACTAAGTTATATCGGTGTACACAAATCTTAATTCAAATATTACAAAATAAAATTTACCTTCTACCACACAAGTTTCATAAGATTTATTGGCCATGCAATGAATGTTTGAAGGGTTTGCCTAACATATTGTATTTCTAATGCCGGGAACGGGACTTGGGCGTCACCGTCTATAACTTTTTCAACACTGACCCTTACCACATCATCGGCATAAGCCACGTTGTGAATGCAAGACCCCCCCTCATATATTTTGCCAAAGGCCACCAACACAGTACAAGTTTCTCTTTGGACATACAACCCCATAGTCGGTATGACACGACCATCATGTTCCTCACCTAATGGGTTCACAATAGTTTCAACATTGCTCCCTTTTGTGCTGACACGTGCACCTAATGCTTGTATATCTTCCTTAATCAAGGGTGAGTACTGTGATCCCATTTGAGAAAACTCAATTTTTACGACACTCTTGTTTCAGTTTCTCCAGACTCCGCTTGTTTTCTTCTTCAATGTCATTGCTAACTTCTTCCTTGAGGTTTCCAATAATCTCATTTCTCCACTCCTCCTTAAGGCTTCCAATTATGTCAGCTAACTGTTGCTGGGTGATTGATGTAGAGGAACTGGCGGAACTTCTGTTTGCCATTCCATAATATTGACTGATTGTCATACCAGACCCCGCTACACGAACACAACCTGGATGCTCTGGTCGCCCAATGACAGTGTTCAATATATCGTCACGACCATGGGGAACGAAACTACCCTGTGTCGTTTGCTCTTCTAACGAGTCCTATAACAAGCACGACATATAAAAACATGAAATGAGTTGGTTATTATAAAACTTTCAGACATTATATTCAAATTATAGATGTTAACCATAAACTCACAACTCTATTAGATATTTCTTGTGTCGCCTCAGATGTCATTTGCCCATATCGCTTTGTGTGAGCCATTTTCCACTTCACATGTCTTTCAATGGGAGATGAAGGGTCCTCAAGCAATGGTGTATTCTCAGTCAGCATTTCCTCCTGTTGTCTTTTCTTCCTTTTCTCGTCTATTAGTTTTGTCTCAAGCAAATCATAACCCCCACGAGACAGTACGTGGGGGCAGTCATTGCTTTTTTGAATTTGCTATGCCTTTTTTCCTGATTTCCTGTGACACACCATATAGTATTTCCATCTAATTAATTGAATCAAAATGATATATTTGTATAGCCTATTGAAATTAAAAGTAACAAACATCTAACCTGCCAGGTAGGGGTCTTGCAACTTGTAGCAAATTCATCCCAAGTTTGTTGATCCATACCATATTTTAGAGAAGGATGTTGTTTTTGGTCACCGTTGGTGTCAGCATAGACAAATTTAGTTGTTAGTGAAGACTTAAATTGCCTCCATCTGGTGGCAACCGTGGACATCACCTTCTTCTTTGCATTTGAGGCTTCTGGGATATCAAATTTGGCCTGCATAACATTTTTAACATGTAACATTTACTGGCTATTAAAATTTATAAACTATTACCACCTACAAAAAAATTACATGTTCTTATGTAAGTTGACTTACCAAAATGTCATCCCATACGAGGTCCTTTAGAGATTCTGGCACATCTTTCCAAGTGATATGTACAATAGGAATCTTTTCTCGAGCTACGACCCCTAAATAGCTATGGAACTTTTGTTTATGTGTCGGCCTGATCCTCTTCCAGTCGCAGGATCGACAGTAACCATTCATCTGGGCTGATCTAAGGTTCTTAAAGTCAACCTTCTAAGCCATGTGGATTGTCTAGTCTTCTTAGTCGTAGACTCCAAATGACCATCTAAATGCGGAAGGGACCTTGGCGGTGTTCCCATGACCCTGTGCAAATAAAACATATTCATTAATGTCTATAGATTAAAAATAGCATATACGTAATAAATTGTAAAAATGCACATTACAACAAAAACTGTTAACAAATAACATAATATGATAAACATTACATTGATACAACAGTTACACATGATTGTTCTCCTATAAACCTTCATCATGATCATTACAAATCACATGTACATCATTGACCTCTAGTTGTTCAATTATGGAAGGCATTTTTGTGGAAAAAGCAGGCATCTCATTTATGTCAAGTGTTGAATCATCATTATGCTCCCTAATACCAATTGGTCTTCCTTGTAAAACCACTGATAATCTTGAATCACATGGATCTCGGACGTAAAACACCTGCCTAGCTTGTTTTGCCATAATGAAAGGTTCCTCCTTGTAGCCCACCTTATTAAGGTCTACTAAAGTGAATCCCATTCGATCTCTATGAACACCGGTATTTCCATTAATCCACTCACATTTAAATACAGGGACTCTAAATTCATTATAATTAAGCTCCTAGATTTCTTCAATGACTCCAAAGTAAGGCATTGAGGTTTCAATTGGGTTGCTATTTGATGCACTAGAAAAGTGTTCAGAATTAGCCTCAACAGTTACCCCACTATTCTGCATACTACTTTTATCATCTTGTGACTTTGTATGGAAAGAATAACTGTTGATATCATATCCCTTCCAAGTGAGGACATTTAGATTTGGACCAACAACCAATAGTCTTAATGTTTTCGAAGCATTGTAACAATTAAGAATGTTTCTTTAAACCAGTTTATGAAGGTTCTATTATGCTTTTGTATCAATTTCATCATGTTCATTTTTGGGTGAATAGATGTCAGATATTCTTTGTGAGTATGTATGTAGGGAATGATCTCCTGTGTGTTATTCAAAATATACAGATGCGCTTGTGAGACTTATTGTCGAGTCATGGTTACAACATTTAATCCTCGGGTACCCTTACCTCCTTGTGTCCGGTCATGACGACTTTTGGGAACCCCAACAGATTGAACTGTTTCAATGTACTGAGAACAAAACTCAATAGCTTCTTTAGCAACATACCTTTCAACAATGGAAGCTTCTGGTTGATATTGATTTTTGGTATAACCCTTTAACACCTTCATGTACCGCTCAACTAGATACATCCACCAACAAAAAACCAGATCACACAACCGGATCTCCATCATAAGATGAACAATTAAGTGAACCATTATGTCAAAAAATGGAGGAAAATACATCTCCAACTGACAAAGGACAATGGCAACCTCATTCTCCAAATCATCCAATTGTCGATGGTCAATGACTCTGCTACAAATAGCATTAAAAAGAAAGCACAAACGGGTTATGGCAACCCTAACTTTGTCATGCAAGATCCCGCGAATCACAATAGGCAATAGTTGTTGCATTAAGACGTGACAATCATAAGACTTCAAGCCAACCAACTTCAGATCATTTAGGGCTACAAGGCTTTTGATGTTTGAAGAGTATCCTTGTAAGACTTTTACATTCCGCAAACATTGACAAAAACTTCTCTTCTTTTACAGTGTATCCACTTAAATTTCCATATGCTGGAAAGTCATTAACAGTACAAAACACCATTGACCGTAACCTAAAGGTCTGCTGCAGATTCACATCCCACACATCAACCCGTCTACCCACAATTTTTTCAAGTCTTCAATCAACGGTGTCAGATACACATCGATATCATTCCCTGGTTGCCTTAGACCTCATATCATCATACACAGAATCATGTATTTTCCCTTCATGCACAACCAAGGAGGGAGGTTGTAAATCATCAGTAAAATAGGCCATGAATTGTGGTTTGTGCTTAAGTTACCAAAAGGATTCATTCCGTCTGAAGCAAGAGCAAGCATTAGGTTTCTTGGCTCATCTCCAAAATATGGATACAAACGATCAATTATCTTCCATTGTGGAGAATCAACCGAATGTCGAAGCATTCCATCACTTTTTCTGCCTTCTGTATGCCATGTAAGGTTTTTTTCATTATGTCTATTAGCAAACAATCGCTTAAACCTTGGTATTATTGGAAGATACGAGCAGACCTTTGCTGGATGACTATTCTTTTTGCTTGCATCATCACTGAATTCATCATGCTGGACTTTGTATCATGATACCCCACAAGTGGGACACTAACGCATTTCTGCAAACTGATTTTTATATAATATGAAATCATTAGGGCATGCATGGATCTTCCGATACTCTATTCCTATAGGACATAAAATCTTTTGTGCCTCGTAGTGATTTTTCGGCAATGTGTCTTGTTCAGGAAGCATTTTCTTCAATAACACCAACAATTTAGTAAAGCTTTTATCGCTCCACCCAAATCTTGCCTTCAAGTTCACCAAAACTAACACCGCAGACAACCTTGTGAAGCTTGTACACCCCTCATACAGTGGCATCTTTGAATCACTTTCTATATTGTCATACAAAGGTGCATGTGCTTGTTTAAAGTTGTCTTGTCCAAGATTGTGAATCATGTTTTCTATATGATCTCTGATGTCTTCATCAACCCGCTCAGTGCGAGAAACAATTGGCATGTTGGGCAATTCCCCATGCCATATCCATTTTATGTAATTCGGAATGATGTCGTCATGTATAAGATGTGATCTTATTTCATTTAGTGACGGTCATCTCCAATTGACACATTTAACACATGGGCAGAAAAATTTGCCCCCAAAACTTTCAACATTTTGTTCTGTAAATTGTAGGAATTGTTCAACCTCATTCTCATACTCGTCATTGATGCGTGAAGCTTTCATCCAAGTTCGATCCATGTTTCTTCTTTGCTAATCAAAATCAACAAGTTATCCATCATGCATGCTAAACTCACTTTTTCATTAAAGGTGTGATCTTATCCCATTCAGAAAGACATTTTTATAGTAGATTCAAAAGGTAAGTTCTCTTTTGTTAGATTTGACAAAATTTCGGCAGCATTTCACATTGGTCTTTAGGTACACAAGATGAAAGCAGTGACATGTTGCACAATCACCGTAGTCATGTATGCACCCGAAAAACAATGTGAAATACAGTATACCGAAATTTCTTCAAATCATGCAAAAGAGAATTTACCTATACGTATGAATCAACTATAAAAAATGTCCTCCCAAACTGTCCAAACGAGCAATTCAAGATTCAATACATCGATTAATCCAAACTATCCATATTAATTAGTGTATTGAATCTCAAATGGGAAACTAAGGTTCACTTAGAATGCAAGTAACTAGTAATATCAAACAATATTTTAATATCAATAAGCATGTAATAAGCACAACAGTTATAGAAATGGATACATACCTCGAAAGATGATGACTAACAACCACAACGAGTGCGGGGATGTTGTGATATGGTATACAAATTGTGTAGTTGACTACACTTGTCGTAAAAGAACACTTAACTGGTTCTAAAGAGCAAATATAATCTGTAAGGTCAATGAGGTAAATAATCAATACATGAAGTAAAACAATACACAGGCAGACACAATTTAAGCTATTAAGGCGTTATCAAATGATTGCAAAATAGACTAATAAAGATAATGATTTATTCATCTACAATACCAAAAAAAGATGATATATTCACAAAATCGAAGACGTGGCATTTGTAATTTCAACATAAACAAACATCAAACTGCTCTGCAAATACTCTCCTAGTTATCATAGCCCTCTCACCACTGCTTTGTTAGTCTAGTGCAATTCATACCTAATATACTAAGTTTTTCATGTTCTTTGATGTTGTTGGTTGATTTAATTTACTAGGAGAATATTCCACATCCTTGGTTGGTTTAATACTTTGTTCTATGTTTTTATTGTGCTCTTTAATGGTGCAAAACTTTAATTTTTTGTATAATTGTGGTCTGTTATGCACTTTCCCAACATAACTATCAGTGTTTTTCTTTGCGTTTTGGTAGACATGCCTCAATCTTAGGACTCCATTGTCTCATACTTTACACCTCATTCATTGCAGACATGTTGGTTGTCATTGTATGAATAAGTGGTTTATGTTCTTTTTTGTATTCATTCCTTGTACCCAACACCAGTTATTGTTGAGTCTCTAAAATTATTGGTGAGGAGTCCAAAGAGGTTGACTAAAGAAAAGGAAACATGAAGTCCCAGGAACATCTCCATTATATAAAGAAATACATGAGGGAATAGGATGATAAATAGTATGAAGCCAAATTCCATCCGTTTATTTCTTTAGCCTTTACAGAAAGTACAGTTGATTAATTAATGGTCACAAATTTGTCTTTTTTTTTCTGATCATCATGGTAAATATTTGTTTTGAACATCTTCTTGAATTGCTCTTACAAAGTATGATGATAACAATAGAAACCAACACAAATTCTATGTATACATGATACATTATGCGTTCACAGAGAACACATTAATTACTTGGTGGAAGCTTTAGCAATTTAGTTGACCTACATATAAGGTGCTAGAATTTGGTTCCAAAAAACTTCTTTATACATAAATAGAAGTTCACATTTTTTTAACATGTGTCTAGCATCAGCAGGTATGGTATGATGAAAACCAGGAATTAATATTATACTACAGAAATATGGATCAAGGTAAGCCATAACTTTAATTGATTCGTAAGTAGCCACATGACACCCTTTCTCAAATATACAAGTGGCCATTTGATACATCTTAGAAAATATAAATTTGTATGGGCCCAAATAGATCAATAATTTGGTAAATATTGTACTACAAGAAACACATATTGTCAAGGAAGTTGGGGGAGACAAAAATTAGCCTATAACCAGTTATTGAGTTGGTTATGAAAGAATGGGATAATGGGTAGTGGGCATATAGCGTAGGAAACTGCCAAAACAGGCAAGACTAAAGTAGGCAGGGACTTTTGGGAGAGAATATGTACTCTTTAACTTCTTAGTATTTCCTGTTGTATTTTCATCTGTTGTTTCTTGCAATTAGGTTCTATAGCACTTTGGTACAGGTCTGAATTCATCTATATTACAGTGAATATTGAGTATTATTGCTCTTGTTATAATTTTGGTACCTCTCACACCCACAAAGTTAAGCCACAAATTCAATTGATTCATAAGTACTTGCTAACTCTGTCTCCCTAGTGCACTCATTATTTTTCTCTTGAGCTTATAGTACTTTACATTGAACATGGGATATCATTCTAGTCTGGCTCAACCAATGGTGTCTTGGTAGATGTATGATAGTATGAGATAAGAATAAGTGGGATTTAAAAGGACAAAAGGATATGCTACTCATAAGAGGCAATGGCAATTGTTGTCATTTAGACCCCCTACCCTGACATATATATAAATAAATAAAATATATAAAAATATTGGTAACTAAATTCACACAGGTAAAAAATTCACATTCGCTTCACTGTTATCAATTAAAACTTATTAAAACATATTCAACTCAAAATAAGGTCGTCAAAGTTTACAAAAATATTTTGTTAAATCAGTGAGATAAAATAAAATAGACTAACATCATGCAATTAATATAAAAACTTATGCCCCATTGTCACATCCTATAAGAGTATTGTGTCCCGACATCCTTCAGCACAAGGTTCCTTAAAGCACTTCACCTAGCCATCTGCTCCCTCGAACACAAAGTTCAAGATCATCACAGGATCCAAACACAAACTGCACACAGGGAGGGAGTTATCATATTCCTAACTAATAGAGAAACAAGACAACTAGATATACCTATCATATAAACAAAATAAAACTTACTTAAATATAACTCACATAATTCCACCACTTTGTCATTCAAAATTCACCTTTCAATCACCAATCACATTACACAAGAATCACACACTCCGATCAAGACACAATAACACATCAATTTGATAATAAACAATTAGCAAGCATATGCAATAGTTCTGCTAAGACTCAAACCTATATGCAATGTGGTACCATGTTAGTGAAATGCCACCCTGGGGCGCTTAGGAGTACATAACAAGACACACCACACAATGGGTTTGTCAGGTCACTCTCACTAAGTAAGATCATAGGGAGACCAGTCAGGGTCACGATGTTTTGCAAAAATGCTCTAACCATATGGGATCAGCATAGGCTTAAAGGAGCACTTAAACCCAGTGACCCCCAAGGCCTACACTCCGAAGAGTCCGTCAGGGCATCTCCCTCCTGATTCAGGTCCAACCCCTAAAATTATTTTAGCACACAGACACTACTTGTGAATTATACAATACCCACGACCTCACACTCATGTTTTAAACACGTACAACATATTGCGCTATAATTTAACACTGGTTCCTAAATAGGAAACCTACACTTTCTCTTTAACACCACGCATTAACACTTTTCTCAAGATAACACTGGTCAGGTTATTGTACAATTCATAGAGTACAACGCAAAAATAATGTCACATCAAGAGTTAATCACACTTATTCACAACCAAAAATCATTCACAATTTCACATCTCATAATGTCACAATTCACCATCACATATTTTCATGTATCTCACAATTCAATACATGTTCTACTTTACACTTTTACTCAATCTCAATAACAATACTGTGATTTCAAAATAACATGTCATTCCACAATTCATCACATATTTCATTTATAGACATTGCTCATGAATTATACAATATCCATGACCTCACACTCGTGTTTTTAACACATACAACATATTGTGCTACAATTTAACACTGGTTCCTAACTAGGAACCTACACTTTTTCTTTAACACTGCGCATAAACATTTTTCTCAATATAAACACTGGTCGGATTATTGTATAATTTATAGCTCACAATACAATTAATGTCACAATCAACCATCCTATATTTACGTGTATCTCATAATTTAACACATTCAACTTTATACTTATATTCAATCTCCATAACAATATTATAATATCAAAGTAATATGTTATTCTACAATTCATCATATATTCGATTTATCACTTATGTACAATTTCAATCATAATTTCATAATTCTAATATAACTATTTGTTACACTAATATTATTCAAAGCACAAACAAATTATACAAGAATATTTCTCAATCAACGGGGAGTAAAAATCCCTTACATAATTTCAGATAATCATACAAGAAGAATTTCAATATAATAAAACATCTCAAAAATAAATCCTAATTTGACCCTCTAAGGATCCTTACGCATATTCTCATTAATCCCCAATTGTGAATAACTTATCCCTTACCTCTAAGCGGGCTCACGTGTCTTCCGACAGCTATAGCGACATCTCTAGCAATTTTCTGAGATTCCTCAATTTTTCCTCTGATTACTCTGATAGAGTTCCCAAACGTTAGAGAGAAATAGAAGGGCACTATTAGAAAATATGCTTTCTACATCGGTTATTTATGACTTTCAACATCGGTTTCTGAACTGATGTTGAAAGTACCGACGTTGATAGTATTATCGTTAACATCGGTTTTTTAAAAACTGATGTTAACGTAAAATTACCAACATCGGTTATATAAATAACCGATGTTGCTAATATGAATTACACCCAAAAAATGTATATTAATGTTGAAAGTTAACATCGGTTTTTACAAAAAACCGATGTTAACGAATGTGTTAATGTTGACAGTTAACATCAGTTTTCTGTAAAAAAAAACCGATGTTAACGAATTTGTAAGAAAACCGATGTTAATGAATGTGTTACTATTGACAGTTAACATCAGTTTTTTCAAAAAAATCGATGTTAACGAATGTGTTACTATTGACAGTTAACATCGGTTTTTTCAAAAAATCGATATTGTTTTCAGGAATTTTTTTTTCAAATAATGTCTCTATTTTTACAAAAAAAAACCAAAATTTAACCTGTAAATTTAAAATTAGACCACACAGCACACAACATATACCATTTGCATTCTACTTTCAAATAGGTTTTAGCAAAAAATTAGCTATCAACAAAGGTTATTCAATGTTAAAATGAAACAACAATTGTAAAAAATGTAATGCAATGTATGTAAACTAATTAAGTAACCTAAAGTTACATAGTTGCCTAACATCCTATGTTTGATTTCTAACTTTTAGATAATACTGTGCCCACTGGATGCGAAACGCCTTGAATCTCTTTGCTTCCAATGGTCTAACTTCATTAAAATAGTGCATGATCAAATAAAAAAATAAATTAATAATGTAATAACAATTATAAGAAAACCAACTTTGTTTGAAATAAATAATTACTGTCTCCCAATTATTCCTGAAAGATCCTAAGATTATCGTGGACATCCAGTGCATCACGTAGTAGCCACATTCAGTGATTCCTTTTTGTTTATTACACTAAATACATAATGAAATTTGGATATTAATTAAATGTTAACTACAATTAGTATACACACACATAAAATATATATAAGTAGAAGTTTTATTTAAATCATGTACCTTAACAACAATCCACCTAGCAGCAGCCTTGGATTTAGGTTGTGGAGTATCATCAAGTCTTTTCAAAGCACTAGTGTTGAATATGAGGAACATTAAAATATTGATGTTGTTGAGTTATGCCAATGAAAATGTATTGAAAACAATACTGACCTGTTAATTATTCCCTTAAGGTAGTTGTCTGGCCTGTTATGTAAAGAACAAAACCAGACAATTAGGTTTTCCTTAGGCAGAATGACGACCATTTGCCAGTGTCCACTGCAGTACAGACGAATATAGGTTATTGTAGTAGTATAGATTATTTAAATTCAGTTGTTGTGTTTGACTTACCCATTCAGGTAGG